>NW_020449864.1:425847-491757 GCF_003343035.1 Apteryx rowi | reverse complement strand
GTCCTAAACATGAATCTTAACTGGTGCTTGGATGACTATCAAAGACTAATTATCATTTTACTACTTCAACAGCTTCTTCAAAGCAGTGTGAAACATGGTCCAAAGGTGAATGGAATTTAAATTTTGGTTTAGTAATGATATATCTTATATTCACAGAGACCTTTCCCATTGATGGAAAAAAATGTGAAATGCTACTAGTTTATTACTTTCACCTTTAATATACTCTATACTTATTTGTCCTGTTACTGTAAATAGTTCTATATATATGAATTAAAAGCATGGTTGCAGTCCCACAAAATTAACAGGATAGTTCATACACTTAAGAGTATACAATACTATTTGCACCTGAAGAGCTAAAGCTTTGAATTTATGACAAGTTATCAGTTGGCTTGTCAACTATATTAGTAAATTACTCATTTGACAACTCTCAGCTATAGGATTCATCTAAATTCCTCAACAGCTTTCTTTTCACAATCCGTCTGTTTCATGGGACAGAACAAACAATTTGTGGATATGTGGAGAATATTTTTTTTCCAAATAAAATGTCCATAAATGACTATAAAATTATTTTTCTAGTTTTGTATTGTGTAATATATTCAGATTTATTAATTAGATTTCTGTTATCTGGAGTTAGTGAATAATCTTTACCAGTGTTGTCTCTCTGCCCATTGCCTTCATAGCTTCATGCTTCCTCCATAGAAAACTATAAAACTAGCCTGTGCTGTGAAGTGCTCTTGGGGATGGGACAGCCTTAGGTAGGAGGTTTGCTGCATCATCACCTGATGGCAGATCAAAGAAGAAATCTGAATTAAAGTTAATAATGTGCTTGTGTGAGTGCTTGTTCCACACATTGCTGTGGTATTTTTTAATTACTTTGATACTTTTAATGATAATACAGCTTATTTGTAAGTTAAAGCTATGGAGTCACGTTTGAACTCAGTAGTAAAGCAGGCAAAGAATCAAATTTCTCCTAAACCACACCTATATCTGAGCTGTAAATATTTCAAAATTGCAGAGATTAACTTCTTCATCAGCTGATATAACATACAGCATTTTAAGGGGTATAGCTACATACAAATATTTCAGTCCAAAAATTCTAATCTTACCGGACACCACATAGAATGTCAACACCTGCTTTTCTAACAATAATAGAGTTTCTTTGTGTTTACTTCACATCACTCTCAGTGTACTTGCTAAGGTATTTTAGGAAGACATTGTAGCTTGATCCAATAACAGGTGTCATAACCTATGTTTCATGTTCCTTATTGCCCAGCCTCAGTGTAATCACTCCCGGATCCTCCCTAGTTTACACTGTCCCTCCACAGCACCAGAATCCTTCTTGAGTTTTGCTGTGATAAAAAGATGGCAAGAATACTAGGAGTCAACACCTATGAATACAATTACTTCAGTGAAACAGCCCACAGATGGGCAGAAAAATTATTTGTATCATAGTTTTACAAAAAGAAGAATTGAAGGAAGAGTGAATGGATGGAGCTGTCAATGTTAGTGCCAAGGATTCAGTCATGATTCATATTCCTATTCTCAAAACACAAGAAGATATCACTCAATGTTTGCAAAACCCCCTGATTGTAAAAAATGAAACCAGCTTGTTTCTGCAATGTCTCAACCTTTGGATGCTGTGAAATACAGGTGAGCATGGACAAGAAAGTAGGTATGAAAACCATGGTTAAGTCATAAAAAAGGACAGATGATCAGGTCAGAATCTTAGCTGTTGAAACCACAGAAACATAAGCTGTACAAGATTCCACAGAACAGTTCAAATCCCCCAAAATAATTCTATCCAAAAGATAATGAAATCCAAGTAAATTCTTAGAAAAGCATTTTGAATTTACAGTTGTGAGTTGGCGTGGATCTAATGCAGGATTTATCCTTGAAGTTGACAAGGGCTACAAAAATATCTGTCTCACTTCAAGCAAGTGACGTAATACTGTGTCTTCCTTCTTAAAATTTATCAGTCATAATTCAACCTGTTTCTGTCTCTTTCTTCAAACCGTATCAGTTTTTTGGTTAATTCTACTTCAGGTCCTTGCTTCCAGTCTCTCTTTAAATAACACAGTCTTTTCAGTTGCAACTATTCTAGCTCCCCACTTCATATTTTAAATCCATTCAAGTTTTACATCAATCTTATTTAAACTTACCATTTCCATTGTTCACTTAGAACTGCATCAAGTTTTTGAATTGCTTTATTTTCCCTGTCTGCTTCAATTTCTGGGCTTAAATCACATCAGTTTTACATCAACTTTTCAATCACTCTTATCTCAGACATTTATTTTTACTTCTCACTTTAAATCACATCAACTTTCATATTGATGTAATTGATGTAACCATCTCCTACAACTTATTCTTGGCATGTTGACTTAAAAAGGATTTCCAATTTGGATAAATCTTTGAGTATTTGTTATGCTTGCAATACCTTTATGTGATATGCTGGATTCAAAAATAAATTGAAAATTATTTTCTATGTGGAAAGAATGTACCTGGCAACATAGAATTTTAAAAATAGAACATTTTTCCTTAACAAAGGACCTAAACCAAATCTTCTGAAATTAATGGGAATCTTTCCAAGTAGCATTTAGGAAAAATGCAAATACAGCATTTTAAAAGAAATATATACACACATGCTATTAAACTCAAAGATACATTTTCATAGGAAAGATCAAGTATGAGATAACTTCAGTACAGAGGTTAAACTTTAAAATGGATATAAATTATAGACTGGTGCTATTCTAGTAACACCTGTTTCTAAATGACAAGATAAGTAATGGAAGCAAATGTAGCTTACATGTCATACCAAGATGATCTGAAGGAAGGCAGGACTGCATTTGGCTTTGACTTAAATCAGAAAGGCAGAAAAGATTGGACTAACTCCAGTACAGTTATTTCCCCAGGAAAGAAACTCATCCGCATTTCTGGCGTTCTGAATACAAGGAATCCAGGATTGGAATACCAAATTTTGGTGACATGCCAAATGTCCCACTGATTTCTGAGGGTCCAAACTTTCAGCCCTTTACTATTTCTTACACTGTTATAGCTTGGCAGTTAAACATGGAGGTGTTACAATACTATTACTCACCTATACAGATAAATGGATAGAGATGCAGATGCATCCTTTCAGTTGGAGGGTGTTCTGCCATTTTCCTGAATTAGGCATGAGGCTGGTATTTTCCTGCTAAATACAGATAACTCAGCTGGTTACCACAAGTTCCCTTCATAGTCAATGGAAATAAAATGGCACATCTTGGGTACAACTCATCTCATCGTTTCAATGATACCTTTAAAGCATCTATTCCCCTGTGGACAGAAAAGGACTGACTGAACAAATCCTAAGGTGACTAGCTCAGAAACAGAAGTCTACATCGTCGATCTCTTTAGCTAGGTGAGATGAAGCCCAGCTATGGTGCCTAAAGTACAAAGTCACAGGAACTCCTACTGGGGTTTTGAGAATTGTCACTGTATTCTACTGTAGACTGACTTTGCAACTTCACTGCCAGCTTTTACATAAAATAATAGTTTCTCTGTAACTGATTTACAGAGCTTTGAGTTACATCTTTCTGATTCATTAATAAGTACAAATGATCAGCTTCCATACACAGAGGAATCCCTGGGGTTGGTGTTCAGACAAATTCTAAGGTATATTAACTGGAAGATGGCTAAATCTTTATATATATATATATATATATATGTGTGTATGTGTACACACACACACACACACACACATACACACACACAAATAAATAAATAAATAAATAAATAAAAGAACCCCAAACCTTGGTTTTCAAATTAAGCTGCTAACTGCAACTCAGAAGAGAATTCCAAGGATTGCCTGAAGGTTGCACCGGCCCTGACATCCATCATTCCACTTCTCTGGCAGAATTATGTCTTGCATTTCTTTTGTTTTTATTTCTTTATTTGACTTTACTTAAGTTGTGTAGCTTTCCCACTCAAATTTGCTCAGTATTTCACTGTCTACTATTTTCCCCTTCCCTGTTCAAATATTTTTACTTATAATTTATCTGTTTTCTGCATTTCAATTTTATGAAATTTTTTTATATTTCTTTCCTCTTTAACATGGCCAAGGTGTTACATAAATCAGACACTGCCAAGAACCTCACAGATCTCAAAGCTAATACAAAGCAAAAATACTGTAATGACAGGTATACTCATGTAGCCAAAGCAGAAGCCTGTGACATCTATAGAGTAAAGGTTTCTAATATAATTAATATTAGGATGTAAGTAATATTCGTTTGCCTTGAACCCAAATACATGTACTAAAATAGTGTGACCAAGAACAGTATGTAAGTACTTTGTAATACTGTGATGACATAGCCAGACATAATGTATACACATTTTATAGAAATGTGTGAGCAATGTGATAACCAAAGGGACAAAGAATTGTGCAGTTGTACCTAGGAGGCATTCAAATGATATCGGTTTCAAGATAAAGAACAAAGAACAAGAAAAGCACAAGTGAGTACAAACATGCAGTTCTTCCAGCCAAACACGTAAGAAGGCTGATTGGCAAAACCAAACCAACATAAGCAGCATCATCAGCAGATGACAGCCCCCTTTTGGGTGAAGGGATGAATAATATAAAAGCATAAGTGAGGAAGACGGAGAAGAAGGATGACAACCCCACTTCAGTCCTGACTTCTCTGTCAAAGAGCTCTCAAGCCTGCTCACCTTGCCTTCAGGGACTGAGCAACAGCAAGGACCTTAATGCCAACTGTAAAGCATCAGCTCTGTGGCATTGCGTACTCACAGCTCATGTAGGATAAAAGTGTTACAGACTGAGCTTTATATGTGTAATGAAAACAATTAATAATGTGTAAAAACTGACAATTAGCACAAAGTGTGCAGTTAATGTATGAATGTAGTAAAGTTTGGTTTTAAATTTTAAAATGAGTCTGATTTATCAGTCTTATTAACACTCCAGTCGCAATTTCTAATTCCCTGATAAACATGTCTTTATATATACACAAATATTCAGTTGCAACACTCACAAACGTAGCATATAAATGATTCTTAGTTTGCAATAGGTATGTCCAAGTAGAGACTTGCTCAAAAAAACCTCCCAAAATAAAACCCAAAGCCAAAATGTGTGAATTACAACCGTTGCACCTATTTGTGTGTCAGAAAGTCCTTGGTGTCCTGAAAGGTAGCATGACATGTTTTAATTGGAGGCTTAGAAAAATTATTGTTCTAGCAAGAACAACTGAATCTACAAGTTATCAATGACTAAAACATAAAAATAAAATGTATATGAAATAGTGTAACATATAACTAATCATGACAATCTTTCTAAACGACAGTAAAGCCAACATGTGCTACAGCTGATTCAGAGCTATCTGTACAATGATTGACCAGCCAGCAACAAACAGGCCAAACAGAGCAGAACAGAAAAGCACTGAGACCATGCTGTAGCTTATCATCAGTCAGGGCATTACTGTGTTTTTCTTTCCAATCTGAGTCAGCTGCAGATTTCCACGAAAGTTGTAGGAACCTGAGAAGTAATTCAGTTGCCTAAACTTAAGTCTGTTGTCCCATTTTAGACACTCTTGGATGGCAGATATGACACAGTCTATAAATGAGTCTGTACCCTTCTGCAGTGGCTGTTGGAAACCAGAAGAGATTACCCTGGGGCATCTAAAATGGCGCAGATACCTGTACTTAGGTACCTTGACAATAAAAGCGCAGCATGAGAAGGGAGGGCCCAGGGCTATAAACAATTTATCAGTGATTAATCACTTCTTATCAAAAAAATGCAGTCTTGAAAGCTGAATAAAAACTGTCTTAGGGAATAAAAGAACAAAGAACAAGTAACCAACACAAGTAAAACACACCATCAAATTCATATGTAATAAATTCAGATGTAACGAAGACTTGCAGGCCAACAAAGAAAGACCAAGGTGCAGCGTGTGTCCACAAACATTTATGTGATGCCTAGTAGGTCTGAGAGAGAAGAGGAAGAAATCATTAACATCAGCATCATAATCCCAGCAAGATACCAGAGATGCTGATGACTTCCCCATACATCCCCTACACACAGACTGAAGCCTTTCCCCCGCATAGGACCCAGAGAGGCAGTCGAAGGATGAACACAGCACCAGAAAAAGAGGCAAATACCAGGCAGTTTGTGTATTCAACATTTTAACTGTATGCAATTTGAACTGTAATTGTTAGTTTCATTGTAACTGGATTAATTATAATTCCTTAGTCTGTTATGCCTTTAAGTAGACCAAAAAAGAATTTTTGGCCTTGCATTTACAATGTGTACCCATACCATGATTTTTCATGTAACAGACTGGTGGGAGTTCAAGCAACCTACTCTGTGTAACTTAGATGCAAAAAATTGGTAACACAAACCTGTTATACTCTCCATGTTAAAGAAAAGAAAGAAAGAAAAAAAAGGAACCACTTTCACTTGAATGAGAAAGAAGTGTTTAACAGAGATCTTAATCTTAACCAGTTAGATCAATCTGGAGGCCGAGTGAGATATGAAAGCCATTTTGTGAGTTGGTGGGGGCAAAGTCTTTTGACCCAAGAAAAGCAAGGAGGACTTCCCAGGTCTAATCCTGTTAAGATTTGCTGAAGAGTCTTAGTGTTCTCACGTGCAAAGATGGGAAACAGAGAGCTCTGAATAAAATGCAGACAGAGTTGCCTTAGATTAACAGTAACATTCTTTATTTTTTTAGTATCTGTAGGTGATTTGGTCAGAAATAATTGTATTTATTATAATTTTGCAGGTAACTTGGTCAGCTACCACACTTACTCTCAAGATATGTGCCGGAGTTGTCAATGTATATAGCATATGTGTACCTTTACTCAGATAGGCTTAGGTCTTTGTGTAGTATAGATAACAATTTTTGCAACTATAAATATTTCTTTACACTGAATTAATTCCTAATTCCACAAAAGTTTTCATAAATTTCATATGAGAGTATTCATCACTTTAAATGAGTTTAGTGACATAATCTGGCTGGAAGCAGCTTTGTTAATTATACTGAACTAGCCATAGAAGCAGTTGTTATTTTATTCTTGTTATTATACACTCCTCTTTAGGAAAGATGAAATGATCAAACTTTCTTCAGAAGTTGAGAAGTGAAAATTCTTTACAATCAAGAGGTTCACAGGCATTTGACATCAGCACCTTATATACAACAAGGGCAATTTCAAAGCATCTTAATCTAGAATGTTAAGGATGCTAGCAAAATGTACTGTACAGAATATTACTGTATTATCAGGGACATGAACAAATGTCATAATAGATTGATCTTGCTTTTAACTTTGTGAATAACTTCTATAGAAATGATTCAGTCATCAGTTATGATGTTGAGGAAAGCTAATTTTGCACATCTTCCTTTGCAATTCTGAGACAGCTTTTAGCTCTTGTTATTTTTAATCACCCCTCTTCTTAGGTTACGGTTTTAAGTCTGTCATCCTGAAATCCCTAAAGCTTACAGTGTTTCTTAGTCTTCTGAAAATACTTCTGCCTTTGGCTGCCTTCAGGGTTGAATCTAAAAGGAAGAGCACAGGGAAATGCACCAAGGTCTTGGATGGAAGTGAAAAGAGCTCTACTGGGCATGCTGCACTTTGGAACTTTTTCCTTGAAGGAAGGCAAATAATCATTACATCTTGTTGAACATCAGGAAGAAAACCCCTAAACTAAACAAGGAATAATAATAAAACAAAACAAAACAAAAATAATAGAAAAGCCGTGTTACTTTAAAGCACTCTTCTCCACCCCAGTGCAAGCATTCAGCTCTTCTAGAAATGTATAAGGCCTCTGAAAGTGTAATCTATGAATGTACTATTAATTATTTTACTTTTTTTTCAGATCTAGAAGATATGGATTGATCTATATACAATGTGCATTTGGACTATTATTGTGCATTATTACTAGTGATTATTACTGTTTAAATATCCAGCAATCTAAAGTGTGTTAGATACTTTACAGAACAACATGTAAGATTGTGTCCATTTTGCATGGTACTCACAATTCAACTTTCTTCTGACACAGTTCAGAGGAGGATGAGAAACTCTAGTAAAGACTAAGAAAAAAAAAGCCAAACTCAAACATTGTTCACAAAAATCTGGCATTAAATAGTAGATATCTATAATGATAAAAATACCAAACGGTATTAGACCACTTTGCGAAGTATTTGTTCTGGAAAAGTTTCCACTGAAATAAATAATGACAGTTTTAAGGGGATATATGTAGGGAATATGTATATTATCACTACAGGAGGTCATAAAGTGCTGGGCATCTAAAATAAACATCTGCAGTTTGGCTCTCATGAAGAGAGTCTGATTTCCCAGGTGCTCTGAATTCCCACTGAACTCAAAACTGTGTTGCCCAAGGACTTCCTTAAGCTTGGATTTTCAGAGTTTCTGAAGCCCCCTGAATCCCCCTGTGTGAATCTGGCCACTGTGCTTTAAGCCGGCTAGTTAAAGAAAATGGTCACTTCCTTAAGCATTAATGATTATTGCACTTCCTCTTGGCAATAGCAAGCAATCTGATGCCATAAGGTGTTGGGCCTTACTGGGACTGTTACAGTCACTGTGGAGGTGGGGAGCTCCAGGTGAACAGAAAAAAATATGTTTGGCACAAACATCATCACAATTCATCAGAATACAGCAGAAGACCAGAATGAGAGATGAATTAAAATAGAGAAAGCAAGCTGAGAGCATGAATGGTACCTAGTATCTCGTTCTAGAAATGACAGCCACTCAGGATTGTTAAATCTTTGCCAGTCCTGCAATACTAAATTTGATATATGTCTCTTTGAAGAGAAGTAGTATAAAGCTTAGGAATTCAGAGCACTGCAAGCAGTTCAGAGATGCTAAGCCACTACTCCTCACAGAAGTGAATTTAATTTCTTGAGAAAAGAAAAATGGAATCAGGTGAGCGCATCAGGATTACCAGTGAATTTCCCGTTTATAATCACTTCAGACAAATCAGTGAGGGATAGCTGAGTGTGTGGGCAAGCATATTATACAAGATACATAGATTTCTGTGTCTTTGATATGCCTCGGTTGGTCTGTAGACAAACAAAAGTGAAAATCATAGGGCTGCACATTGAAATTTACCATTGAAAAGTACGAGTGGGAAGTTATATCCGTATGCCATTTGATATTGGACAGGACACTTACTTTCTGAAGGAAAAGGCTGAGCAGAAAAAATCTCTTTTGTTCCAGGAAATGGGAATGGAACACCATAAAAAAAAAAAAAAATCTGTGCTTCATGTTTATGGTGTAATAGCAGACTGATGTTTATTTTAAATTAGGTAATGTGTGATCTATATATTTAAATCTCATGGTTTGTTGAGCCACGCATAATAGACTCAGTGAATCACTTTATTTTATTTACAGACTTGAGAAAAATTAATTATCATCTCAGATCCCCTACAAACCTTGAATGGAAACATATTTCAAAGGTAATTTTTAAACCATGATTATATATGAATATATAAATAATTATAATATTATATTTTGTGGGGAGAAACTAAATATTTTGTTTACCTTATGTTAGAGTAGTGACTTCTCCCACCCCTAATGATCACGCTATTTAACATTATGATCTCGGTCTTTCTTCTTGATCTGTCTTCCTTTGGATATCAAAGATATCATAGCTTTTAATAGCTTAAAAAATAGTTGGTAGAACATATTTCTCAAAGTCACATGCGTTTGCTGTGATAATCTAAAGATCTGTACTTCATGTTTGTGTTTTATAGTCTATATTCTAATCTTGCCAATATCTATGTAAGCCATAATTTCCATAACCCAGTGACATACAAATCAAAAGATTTATTCTGGAATTTAACAATACAGTTTTATTTGAAAATGTATTTAAAATTATTCTGGATACAAGTAGATTATAATTATTCCTTGCTTTCCTTTAGCACATCCAGAAAAATAATCAGTACTCTACGTCTTTTTCTTTGTGTTGTTTTGAGCATGAAAGCCATCATAGATATTTTCAGTCAAGTAGAATATAAAAATAAGGGCACAGAAGAATATGAAGACAGTAATGAATATATCATGTTGCAAAAAGCTAGTTATTTTAGGATATCAGAGTTGTTTTCCAGTTTAAAAATGCATTACTATGATATCACATTGCTTCATATAATGTGTTCATACAATTTTCTCTAATTGTAAATACACCACAAAAAAAGGCTCCTGACTGGCTTTTTATGCATTTCAGTGGAGCTCTGCAATGTCTTTAATGATAATTCTATGACCAACACAAATTTGCGAATACATTTTTTTCTATGTTTACTCTTCCAATTGTTCTCCTTACACAAAAATAAAAGAACACTGAGTCAGCAGTAGTTAAATTTCCTTTAGTATACTGGATTGTTAAGCATATTATGCAGTCGGACTAGAAATGCTAGTAATTAGAGTTATTGAATCTGGCTGGAAACAATTACATTAATTTCCGTTGATTTTATCAGAGTGCTCAAAAATGTTATCAAACATAAAGATAAATGCATGAAATCCTGCTAATACAAATTTTTATTAAGGCTATAAAACAAAACTAGACAAAGAGGGAGAGAATGTAAAAGAACCCCATTTTAAAAGGAGTATCTTTGTTTTTCTCTAGGCTGCTGACAAATGAAAGGACATAGGCCTGGATTCAACCTTGGTGTAACTCCACTGAAGTTAGCTTAGATACACCAAAGATGGTTTTGCCACAGAGGGTTTTAGATTCATTTATTTTAAATGAAATCTATAAATATTTTAAAATGAGAGTTGCCCTTCAGAATGCAGAAGTAGTGAGTAAAAAAAGAAAGACATCCTGAAAGATTAAAGAAGATCTGTCTGAGAGGAATTAGTTTAGGTCAGAAAGTCAAACAATTTAACTGTCTTTCCAGCCTCATTCATCTTATTCTCATGTTGCTTACAAAATGACAGTAAATTAAACTCTGATGAAGATAGGACAGGGCAAATCATATACCTCTCATGTTTCTGACTGATTTGGATCCTTCCTAAAAGTGACTGCACTTGTCACTTGTTGGGTACATTGCTACACTTAGAAGAACAGAAACAAAGCACTTATCTCTTCAGATACAGTATCAACCTGGAAGACAAAAGGGTGATTAGAATCTTTAGCTTGGTTTTATATGAAGTTATAGACATATAACTCCTGTCTGAAGAGGGGCTATGGGCTGGCTGGAAAGCTGGATGTTAGATCCTCTCTCGGAGTCCCTTTCCCCAGTGCATAGAGGTGGGAGAAAATTAAAGTTCATAGAGCACTGCTTGACTCTGTTGTCAGAGACTGAAGTTAATTTGTAAATGGATATAAGGATCAGTTGCTGTGTCCATATTGCTAGATGAATTGTATGTCTAGCAATGAAATTAAATGTTCAGAGTCCACTCTTCCACCTACCCTGTTGTTTGTTAGCCAGGTGCATGCCCTACAGTACCCCTCCTGCCTTCCAGCTGCTACTCCAAAGGCCGTTGACCTCATGTAAATCCTGAGTTATAACTGTCAGCTTCATGTGAATGTACTAGATATCATAGGACATAAAAATGGCTCTAGGTGGCATGTCTGGATAACTGTATCTCCTCATCTTATGAAATACAAGGAGGTACCATTACCTTGATTCTAGTCTGGGTGGGATGGAGAGGAAGGCATAATATCTTTCCTCCCACTATTAGGTTGAAAGGACTGAGCCTGTTTGCTGTGAAGGTACAGAAGAAACCATATTTCCTTGGACATGGAGCACAGTTAAAGGACTCATTCTCTGAGGCAAATGGTGAATATGAATGAATTCCTGCTATTTGCAGAAGAGATGTAATAGTGGGTACAACTCCTCTAAAAAGTAAGGGGCTTTTTGTAGATTTTTTTCTGTGTTCTTATGCATATACAAATCTCTTTTCATGTGACACATTCAGCAGGATTAGGTTTTCCAATAGCAAAGGAGAGTGTTTTAAGAGTTGTGCTATGGCAAATTACAAAACCATACACTACACCTAAACGAGGAAGAAAGAGAACAACCTATTGGGCTGTAGCCAACCAAGCTCCCATTCCGCTGAACATATATACTTCTAACAGCATAAAAGTGTAGTGAAGGCATATTGCTCATCCACATTGCTAAAGTAATCAGAGTTGGACTTAGCTGTACATTTAAAGGCCCACAATTTATAAATACTGCATATTTTTCAAATAAAAATATTAAAATAATTTACAAATACGTTTTGAGTAGGCCTCAGTTTGCATCAGTTAATTCATTATCAGCATTTTCAGGAGGAACATGGAACCTTGAAACGGTGCTGAGAGAACAGAGCACAGATCTACAAAACGAGTTTTAGGCTAGGAATGCATTAAGCTGGATTAGCCACTCTTGTTGCCTCTACTGTACACTAGAAGAATTCAACGATGAAAGTGAGTCACAAATGCCAATGTCCCAAATGAGAAGAATATGAGAGTTTGCCAATAGAAAACACTGAAGAGAAAGAAGGCTATAGCTAAAATATATGTAATAAATATATCTCTTTTCTGTGAAAGGTTTAGGAACCAAACTGAAATCTTGAGTTAGTTATCCAGGTAAGACATGGATCAGACCCGAAAACTTCTTTTAGAATTTAGGTATTTCAGTTAGCCTGTTGCAAACAGACAACTGGATAACTCTCCTGGCAGACAGGTAGAGATGCCACTAAATTCTGTATGATAATTTTGTGCGTTAATTTTGTGCTTAGAATTTTTATGTTGTTCATAAACTCTTCAACCAAGATTCACTTGAGATTAACCTCTCATTTCCCGTTTCTCTGGAGAGTGCCTTAAACTCTTTGTAAAATTCATTGGATGAATAAAAGAACAATAAACAGAAAGCATGATTTTGTAGCACAGTGGTGAGGTGACTCCCTCTGAGAGAGAGAATATTATGTTCCGGTATTAAGTTCCATGGGATTCCTGTGCATTTTCTGTTAAACAGACCAAAATTGGATCAGTCCCTGAGGAACCTAGTCTAATCCCACAGTTGACCCTGTTTTGAGCAGGAAGTTGGACTAGAGACCTCCTGAGGTCCCTTCTAAGCTGAATTATCCTATCATCCTATTATCCTAATACTTGAAAACTAATGAGATGGACCAAAACAGCTGCTTTAGAGGCAAATGAGAATTTATTTAAAATAATGGGTAATTTCCACTGCAGACTTATAATACATAGATGCCATTTTCCATTCATTCTGCTTTAAAATTTAATTGTTTACAAAGAAAAATATTTCATAAAAGAGTATATGCTTCCACTGCAAGCAGAAATTGTATAATCACTAACATATGTCATGACCTGAATGTAGATTTTGAAATGTGTATACCTCAATCATTGAAATATAATAGGCAACAATGGAGTGATTTGTTAAGGCATAATGTTATACCATATCTTGACACTATGGCTGGTGCTTTGGAGTTCGATCCATAGGTATTACATAGAATGAAAGATTTATTTTTTCCTTAGATTCCTGACAGTTTCTTCTGAGTTTTATAGTTAGTTCAGGAAATGATTGCAGTTACGCAAGTAGTAATGCATTTTGGGATCAGATTTTGCAAATCATATTTAAATGTGCATTCTTCTAGAGCAGCAGATGAGCACACAGAAGAGTGGGAATCTACCAGCTATGCTGGATGAGTGTTTCAGTTTGCTATTAGGAAGAATAATACTGACTTCCCATGCTAAATACCTACACATGTAGGAACTGTTACTGAGCGACTTCCTTTCAACACAAATAAGTTTGTGTGATCAGTTCATCTGATTTTTACGTCAGCGAATGCTTATATCACCAGGCTTTTTGCTTTCTCTTACCTATAATTTAACTCTTGAGTAGCAGTTTTCATTTTGATTTCAAGACTAGTAATGACAAAGGAATGTATAAATTTGCTACATAAAGCTAGATTGCATTATTCTTAGGTTGAGGAGCACTATACTGTTTATAATTTATTAAAAACAATGGTACTATTACAGAACAAAATCAGATGTTAATGCCATTCTTACACAGTTTATGGACTCTTCTGTTTTGTTACTTAGAATTAGACCACCATAGAAATAAGACCTAAGTGATCCAGATCTCAGCTCTAAACCCATATCTGGGTTCATAGTCAGAGAGCAGGTCTTGCTTTGGGCTCTGTAATAACTTATCTGTGAGCTAGATCTAAATTTGTTTGTCTCTGTTTGTTTCTGTCAGGTATTACTCCAAGCTGCTGATTTTCCTTTTCTTAAAACAAAACAAAACAAAACAAAACAAAACAAAACAAAACAAAACAACAGAGAAAACAGAGAGAGTGTCTTTTCTTTTCTTAAATTAAAAAATGCCTGCAGTTAGACTCTATCTCACTGTCTTACTAAAGCCAATGCACAAAAATCCTGTAGCTGTGCTATGTAAGTAGTAGATTCAATTATAGCCATGCACTGTATTCTGACCTTTTTATTGGTGCCCTGTACGTCCTCTTCACTACATCTAGGATATGGTAATCAGACACAGGCTGAATTAGCACTGAAATGCTTTTGTTGCACTGGCTTAGCTCCCTGTTCATTGTGCTGATTTTAAAATGTGATTCCATATCAAATAGCACATGTCGTTAGCTGGCATTAGTTTATGTATTCATGCCTAAATTGAAGAGTTCTTTCTAGTCCTGCTTCTTTCCTGTGACTCCCTCTGTGCAACATCTACCGCATGCCTTTCATTGAACATGCTTGAACAGCCCCAGGAGCAGTACCTGCATTTACAGAGGCAAGCTGAAAAACACTTCAATGAGCACACTTTACACAATTGGTTAAACCAATACACAGCTTTACATACAAATGCATATCCCACATTTCTCTGTTATGTTTCAGTGATCTCTTATGACAAGGTAATTATTTCTACATCAGAAACAGATTCTGGCATGTATTATACTTGGAATGCATTTCTTACATGTATCTCTTTTAAACTCAAGTTTGGGAAAAATTCCTTTAAAAACTATTAATGTAATAGAAAACTTTGAAATAACCCCCTGCACCTCTACTCAGCCTCAGATCAACTCCAAATACCTTGATATAGAGAATGAAAATATATTTAGGCTTCCTGTGCTGATACAGCAAAAGGTAACAATCATTTCTTTCTCTTCCCTGATTTCTGACACATTCTTTCTTCTGTTCCTTAAGGAGAATCTTTATTCTGTTGGGGTTTTTTTGTTTGTTTGTTTTTGTATTTTTTTTACCTCATTCTCTTCCCCTTTCTTCTCTAACTCTGGGACTAGGATTTTACCTTCTTTGTATTTCCCCACAGCTGTAAATTCTGAAACAGAATCTTCTGGACAGGTGTTTTTCTCTTGCTGTGCAATGACTCCTAAGAGTATTGTTATGCCCCTCATAGGAATGTCCCTGGTGATGTTTTTGTTTATACCTGGAGGTTGCTTTTTTTGCCTTTATACTTTAGAAGTGAAAGAAATAGTACAGCAGCAACAACAACAACAACAACAGCAACAACAACAACAATCTTCTTTCAAAGTATAATCAGAAAAAAAAGATAGCCCCGCCAACATTTTATATAATGTTTTGTGAATCATGCAATAAATTGATGGTAAAGGTAAAATACCCATTTCAGCCTGAGAGTTTTAGATTCATATCTCACCATGACCACTTGCTATAGGCTAATTATTTGACAAAGCTGCATCACTGTGCAAATCAAAGTGTATGATTCATGAGATCGGGAAAAAAAGAACAAAGTGGAAGCACAGCTACAGCTTGGTTATTATGAATAACTCAGGAAGAATGCAAAGCAGCTTCTAAGCCCAAAGTGTGCAATTTCCCAAGCCAGCTTTTTGCTGCAATCAGAAAACTAGTCATTGCATCGTTGCCTTCCCTGCCTGTGCCAAAGCTGTGAAAAGCTGGACTCACTTTTGCTGCCAGCTTCAAAGAAAGAAGCTGGGACAACAGCTACAGAGAGAGGAGACCTCCCCCAGCTGAAGCTGTCACTGTTCTCCTTTTCTCCTCCTGCTCCCCCCAGCAGTGAGGAGGAGATTATCAGTCTTGCATCTCCACTATGTATTTTCTATGGCATTACTGGGCCGGCACTTGTTCTTCATTCTTGCAGTAGCAAAATTACACCTCATTCAAAGCACTGCGAAACAGCTTAAGAAGGAGAAGTTGAGAATCCCGGTCCCTGCTCTGTGGGCTGTTCATGCCTTTTACACAGGATAATTGTTAAGCATTTCAAAGTTCTTGCAATGGAAAACTGGCACTCTCAAAAATGAATTTGCAATCATTCAGACCATGTTTCAAACTGTAAAGTATAGAGCCAGCTACGAACTTCTAAAAAATGCCAAAGAGAAGAAGCTTTCCTGGCTTAAATTTTCATATTTATTGAGAGCAGAGGAGACAGAATATCAACCCGATGTTGACTATTTATATAAATAACTCTGTGTTTATCAGTTTGAGAAGGTAATGTACATTTTCTTAAAAGACTGCACAATCAGAAAACTATTTTCATGTCCATATTATTTGGAATAGTTCACACTGTAACTCCTGGCTGCTTTTAAAAATAGCCAGTAGAGAATAACAAGTATTGTCTAAGTTATTAACACGAGGACAATTTACATTGTTTTAAAGAAATAAAAATGTGCCAAACAAAGCACTGATAGTCCTTACTGCTAATTTCCCACGTGCAGGTTTCTTTAGTTCCTGTAGGACTGTATTAGTCACATTCAATAACAGCATGTCATAACTGAAATGCTAAGGAAACAAAGTAGGAAAGTCACCAAACGTGACACATTACAATACAGCCTAGCATGAAACAATAAATCAGAACGTAGAATGGCTAGAATCAATTTATCCTTTTATTCTACAATCCTTTAAAAGAGCAATTTATTTAAGTGATGTTTTGGGAATGTTTTAAATCATTTTTAAAGGATCTACACAACAGCTTCCTGTATTGTATAGCAAGCTGCTACTACTCAAAAGTTTTGGGGCCAATTCCTGGTTCACACGAGGGAAGTGTTACCAGTATCATAAAATAGATGCACACATATGTTATGAAGTTAATGTTAAGATAGAAACAGATTGGGCTGACAACATCCTGGAGACTGCATTAATGAGTCATTTGCATAAAGTCACTTCAGTGAAGAACTTTATATTCAGTTAACTAATTTTCTCAGACAATAAAGAGTTAGTTTAAAACACTAGTAAAAAAAAAGGATGCTTCAGAGAACTGATTGCAAAAGAGCTGTTCTGTGTATGGTAGCATAACAAGTTCTTTCTGCTACAACTCTTTTGTTTTTTCTCTATATCTTCTCCATTCTCTGCCCCAGTAGTTTGCTAATATCTACTTTTCTTTTGTTTTGATAAGAATAGACGGAGTCCTGCCCTTCCAAAAGATCTTCTTATCTCTCAGTTTTTATCTCAGTTTTAGGGACCTTCTAACTGAGGCACCTTTTACAACAAAATGTGTGTGAGTGTACAAACGTAATTTTTCCAGCATTTCCTGATTTGACAACCATGAACTCACAGGGCAAAATTTTCATTTTTTGTAATTATTTTTTCATTTATCTTATTGCTTAACTTTCCTTTTATCTAGATGTACCCATATTTAATGAGAAAAAAGGTCCAAATGAGTTTGTAGTGAATATGCACCAGCATTTCCACTTTAAACAAATATTTTTCTGACATCAGCTCTTATATTGACTGGGCAAAAGATATTCTGACAAAATATTTTAGAGTTCTTATTCAGATATAAATTGCACATTTGCTTTGAAGAAAATCACATTTAAAGTAATAAACATACCAAATTGGAATGATCTTGAATCTCCCTATTTCAAACTGTCATAAAGGTGTATAGTTTGTTGCAAAACACAGAGCTATGAAAATGCAAAATTATCTTGCTACTAGCAGATAATTTTGGCTCACTAAAGCCTGGAAAGCATAAAAATAAATAACTAATTAAAATTACTTGCTGTTTTTTACTTTTCTAACTATAGTCTGTTAATTGTGGAACTAGGACTATCTCTTTTTACATTTTTAAAGAAAAAAAAAGCAATAAAGGAAGGAAAGCCACAAGCCTTAAGCCTTTTAAAATAAATTTCTTTTCATAATCTTTTCATAATTCAGCTTGTTTCTGTAATTCATGAGCAGCAGCCAGGGGTGTTAGTGAAGAAAAGAATCTCCAATGAAACAGCTTTATCATTTTGTTATTGAGAATTTAAATTGAGTCACAAAGGAAAACTTCTCTTCAGAGATCCAAGCCAAGCTCCAGCAGAGATCAATACCTGAAACCAATTGGGAGGGTTCACCAGGAAGAAGTGGGCCTAACATGAAAGGGTATTGGAAAATATGCACAACACTTAGAAGAAAAAGTGCAACAATGTTATTCTTGAGAGAAGACTCAGAAAAAGATGAGACTCAGAAGTCAAAGACATACGTCTTTGACTCATTTGCAGGGAATGAAAGATGAAATATAATTTAAAAGCTAATTCATCAGATTTTTAACAATGGAAATTGCAAGACAAGACAAAGACTTCCTATACAGAGTCACTGTGAAGGATTATCATAGAGACTTTTGATTAATTAACACACATTCAATTCTCTGCAATGAATCAGTTCCCATGTGTTTGCTTAAGTACCTTTCCCCAGGCTAAATACCAAAAAAAATAAAATAATAAAATAAAAAATAGAGAATTGGAATACAATTATAAAAAAGAAGAATGTCAAGCTTTTTTAAAGTGATATATTAGAGCTGCTTGTAGGTACTTATAGTTTTCTAGTTTGAAATCAAGTTTTTGCTTCAGGCTGCCATGACAGGGTTACATCATATGACTAACAGCGGGACTCTGCCATCAGGCAGGTTGCTAAATAATTCAGATTTCCAAAGTGGAAGGAGAAAACTAGCAATGGTTCCAGTTGGTTTCTAGCTGCATTCCTTGTGGTTGCCATTTTGAGAAGTCTGGTCACCATCTTTAAAAGAATAATTCCTTTATTTAGCCAATGCCTTGTTCCTTCTGTATTTTGACTTCTTCAAATTTATTATTCATGTTCTGAGACACCACTTAAATTGGATGCTTTTCATCCTGATATGAGTATTCTAGCTAAATTCTAGCTAAATAATTGTTTAAAATTAAACAACTTTTTAATGTGAAATATGAACAACTTTTATTTTTCTGGAACAATGGTAATTATCTGAATTCCCACAAATAGCAAATATCTAGAATTGAACAGCACTTAGACGCTATAATTTTTATGATTTAAATGAAGTCACATACCTATGTACCTAGGATCTAGATCTCTGCAACTATTCCCCCTGTCTTTGAAAACCTGGAAGTCTCTTATAAGCTATTAAACAAAACAAAACAAAAAAAACCCCTTCAGAAACTGAGTATTTAAGCCCTATTCATATCTAAATTTACCCATTAACAAAAATTAACTAACTTGGAATACTTCAGTTTGCTCTTATCACCATGTTATTGCAAGACAGAATTGTGAACTCCTGACCCTAAGGTCTTTTCATTTCTGGAAGTATATCTAGAAAGCTTTGGGAAGATTGACAATATAGATAAAAAAAGCAAAGGAAAAAAAATGCACATTTTTAGCTCTTTAAGCCAGTAATTATTTGAACAAGCTTCCAAGGCGTACAATAAATTCTCTACTACTTCAAAAATTTTAATTGAAATTGGCAGCCCTGTCATAAAACGTGGGGAGAAATCCCACTCCTATTGAAGTGAATTGGAATGTTTCCTTTTATTTTTATTTTTTTTGGCAGGGAGGGTATTTCACTTAAGGATGAAAAGAGAAACTGTTAAATGGTATTATTCTGATGGCTGTTGAAAACATCTATTTGTTTTTTAGGACTTGAACTTGCATTTCAGCATCTACAGTATGTTCCTGTGCCAGTCTATCATCAGCTATCTCTGGATTGTTTGTGGCATGCTCTGCAGGGTAATGCAGACATGCCCCTAGTATGACACCTATATTTTATAATAAAGACACAGGTGTAGAAAAAAATAAAATGACGAGGTTCTGTAATTAGCACATATTTCATGAAATCCAGCTAAGAAATACAAAGAATCTAATTTTAATTCTGGTCCTTTCCTATTCCATGTCAACTGACATTTAAAACAGTAAATTATTAGGACATGGTCATTTCCCTACCATAACTGTTGTGAGATGACAAGTACAAGATATGGCAGAGAGTAGAAGCTCATTCCCACAAAGACAGCTAAATCCATGATTGAAATCTCACCATCAGGTTTTGTAGTCATTTTGCATTCTTTCGCACTGAAAAGCCATATCAGAGCTTTGGGATGTGACCAACTAATCCACTTAATACTTATTTAATTATCTCGGCACTCTGTTTTATAATTCTCCATGAACTATTTAGATGTGAACTGATACCTTCTCATCACAGAGCTTAGAATACCACCTGCATAAAATTTAATCAAGGAGAAAATTAAAGTAAAACAATATAAGAAAAATGATGTTAGCTATATGTTAGCAATTTTGTTCATTTACAGTTATTCACTGAATGTATATGAATAACATTTTACATCTAAAGCTCATAATTTCATTATAAATTCCAATGAAATAAAGGCTCTTAATAATTGAAATCTCATGCATAATTGCGAATGAAAGGTATGGGAAATCGTAATGGCAGTCATTTTCTAGGCCACTTAATGTATTACAAAGCAAAGATACATTTATTTGGAAAGATATATTATCTTCAGAATCCTGACTTACTACAAATTAAAGTTGTAAGGTCAATAGCAAGCACTGCAAGAGCACTACAAGGGTGATATTGGTTAACCCTTGTGTTTAGGAAGTAGATGCAACTCAGACGTTGCTGTGGGGTAAACTTGGGTAGGTGTCATCACAGCTTCAGCAGCAAATGCTGAATTGACATTAGATTATGTACACTATCTACTGGAGAACCAGATGAACACATGACCGAGTACAGTCATATCAAGTAAGAAAGATTTCAAGATCTGTTGTAACAGTCACGGTTTCATCAAGACAAATTATGTTTTGCCATACTGTTTCTGACACGTCTGTGTCTCTAAGAGTAAATTATTTTTCTGTGCCTACCTGACAAAAACATAAATAATTGTTTCTTGCAGAGTTAATTTTTTTCCCCATTTCATCTCAGTGACTCACTCAGACGTGTGATGAGAGTGCAGTTTCAGAGATATGTCCACGTTTTTTTAAGATTTTAGTTTTATGTTTTACCTTGACTATGTAATCAAAGTTGACATTTTTAACACCACTTTGGACATAAAATAGAATACTTCCATTTGTACTTGCAAACTATTATAATGTGTTGTTAAAATATAAAAGGTGCTGAATAATATTTGCATGATTTGAATCTTACTTGTCTTGCTTTATCTCTATTTACTGGGAGTTACCTGATGTTAACCCGCAATATGCAACTTCAGAATTTATTCTTATATCTCCATCTCCTCCAGTTTTCTTACAGGAGCCACAGAATTATTAGATTCAGCTCCCTGTTTATGTGTATTTTCAATATACACATCGGTAAGTGTTTGGAACATATTTTAAATTCTGTAAAATTTGTATTTATTGATTTTTCTCCCATGTTTAGCTTTTTCACACTTGATAGTAATTGTTTTTCACCCAAAGGGACAAATTCAGTATGTGTACAGATGAGCAGAAGCTCAATCTACTTAATATGGAATTGTGTTCAAACCAAAACTGAATTTGGTTCAGTTTGAATAGCTATGCTTTTATCTTACTGACTTTGAAATCCCAGCCGGGTAGCCTTTGGAGCACATGTACAACTGTGATATCCTCCAAACCAGCCAATCAGATCCCACTCTAATTTGGAATAGAAATGTTAACAGGTGTGAACAGGTTTATGGGTCATCATTGTCACTAAGTAGAAGTTCCTTAGAGAAGAAATAGAACCAACTCTGTTCTGCAGCTTCTAATTTAAAATGATTCCTGGTTGCATCCTAGTGCTCTTGAAGTTATCCCCAAGTGAACGTGCATAGGTGTGGCATGTAGATGGAGATTAACGTATGCAGCAAAAATACCAATCATGACCATAAGAGATTTTGTTATGGAAAGTATTTTTAGCTTCAAATACCAAAATGCAAGACCATTTTATTTCTCTACAGCAATAGGCAAAGTCAGATATAGGTTTAGTTTCATATGGGCTGTTCAAAATCTTTAGAGTAGGGTATTCTGACACTGATCATCGAAAGAAAGAAATTCTCTCCAGACTGTTTTTTTATTTTCCATTATGCCAGCCATTGTCCTTCTGTCCTTCTGGCAGTATCCATTGTCACTGAGTCATTCTTCACCATATGGAATGTATTGTCCTTCCTGGTCATGTCCAAATTCTGCACCATTTTGTCCACAGACTGTGTGTTGCCAGAGCCATGCATAATTGTAAATGAAACTAAGCTCTTCACTGGACTTTAAGGTTCATGATACTGTTTCATAGGTCCTACAGTTAAGATACCATTTTCACTGATAACTACCACAACACTGCATATAAATGGTAATCCACTTCTATAAACAAATTCCCTGTGTTGTATAACTCTGTCTACATTGACCCCTTGAGATTAGTGTATTACTTCAAGTTTCTTATGCACATATTTGAATGAATATATGTGTGAAATTCCTGTCTATAAGTATTCTTTCTGTAACTTTTTCTGCCAAAAGAAGTTTATTGCTTGATGACCGTAATTGATACGGAACTTAGTCTGCTTGAGTAACTTTTCATCTGTAAGAAGTGGGGATTTTTTGCTAAGTGATTTTTTTTAATATCAGAGCATATTTGAATTATACCACTTTTTACCTGTTAAACCAATACCAACCAAATGCTTCAGGGTGATATAAAAAGCATTTCCATTCAGAGGTGCTACTCTATTAAAATTAACTTGATTTCATCTCTATGTCTAAAGTGGGATATAAGACAAACAAAACCAATTTATTATTCTCTCACTTGGAAAAAAGGCAATGGCCAAATCATGATGGCAGATGCAATCTCTTTAACATGCTATCAAGCAACAACAGCTGTTATTAGTCTCATCTGTTTTATCTCTATGAGTGTTTGGCAGGGGCTTATAATTAAGTTTCAGTTTCAGTTTCCAGAATATGCAGCAATTCTAGAAAACAAAAAGTACAATCCTGAGTTCAACGTTTTGTTGTGATTGAGCCTATTATGATCACAGCTGCACTAAGAAGGCCGTGTTTTGCTTTTATTTTTGCTTTGGCCAACACTGGTTTGTTGCCAATCTGGTTTTGAAATGGAAATTATTTAGATCTGTGTCCAGTTTTATCTAAACCACTAAAATCTGAGAATTCTGGAGAAAGACCAGGTTGGAATTTGTAATGAACCACATCAAAATACATCTATTAATCAAAATTGAAAATGTTAGTGGGAACATACCCAAACAGAGGTTTTTGGATTTAGAATATAATTTTCTGGTCAAAACAAGCGAGAATTGTAGATAGAGCCTAAATCTTCAACTGTTGTATAGTTTCATTTTAGAGCAGAGGCTTGACTGTGGCTTTTCTTAATCAACTCAATCAATTTATATCCATTTCTCTTGGAAGAATTAAAAGGTCTCAGTTTATACAGATACTGAATAAATTACAAACCTCAATATTTTTTCTAAGTAGATTTTCGTGTTCTAACCAGCCTCAGTTAATTTAAAATGTTTTCATTCTGACCCACTTTTAATTAAGACAAATCTGCGATATTCCAAAGCACTACAGGTGAACTTTGCTTGGATATTTCTAGTATATTATACAACAGATGGACAGTGAAGGTGTTCTTATTGGCCTTGAAATTACCTTTCAAAGAGAAACAATAAATTCATAGATCATTTGACCCAAATATTGTCATATCTAAGACCTTTTTTTAAAAAAGTAGAAAGTATGTATTTAGTTTGTTGTAACAAATTGACAAAAATGGGGAAAACATTTTTCTTGATATCTGCTTAGATATTTTTTAATATCTGCTGCAGCTTACAATTTGGAACTATTATTTTTTGATACTATTGCATATACCTTTTGTCCGAAAGAAATAGAAATAGTAGTTTATCATGCAGCAACATTTTCAGCTCAGACATTTGGATCTCTCAGGTTAATTTCCTGCTTTTGCACGACAGCCCTGATGCTATGGGCCTTCGTGCAGTGTGCAAGACTGTTGCATTCTAGCTCAAGTGTGAGTGGAAGCTATGCTTGGGCACAAAGAACTAAGCTTCATTCTTTGCACTCAGAAGAAAGAAGTCTGATTGTATTTGTCTGGACACTGACTTTATTCAGACATGCTGAGAATATAAAAAGAGCCTGACAGTGTGGGAAAAAAAAAAAGTTAAATTAAATTCTTCTCTCACTATGCTAATGAGGCATAATCATAATACATATTCCCTTTGCTGGGGAATAGGTAGGGAGTAATAAGAGTGGCTTGTCAGCAGCCTTCAAGTTACAATAGTAGATTTCTCTGGCCCACACTTCATTTTCTGATTATACAGGGAACCTTGCCCCACTCAGGAAGGATCAAGCTAAGAGCTAATGCAGTATGTCAGCTCTCCTCTAAGAATGAAATATTTAAGCATTTTTTTGAGTGGAATAGCCTAAGTTTAACACTTTGTTGTCACCAGAAAAGGGATCACTTTTAACTAACTTAGTTGGTTCTAGATTCTTTTTATAAATTCTACATGCCATTTGAAGCTTAGACTTTCAGCATAGAATTTTTTGTTTTTGTTAAAGTCTTTCTCCTATTGGAGAATGGAGACCAATAGTACAGAATGGACTGGAGACGAATCTTACAATGAAATATGCAGTTTTTTGAGAGGCCAAGCAAATCCATGCTTGGCCTCTCAAAGATCCATGAAGAAATTTTCAAGATAATTATCTGAGACTAAAGACATTTCAACAGAAAAATAAGGACATCCCCACCCACCCAGATGTTTAACTAGCAGGTTTCATTAGAATAAATTTCTAATTAGAAATTAGAATTCTTGATTTAAGCAGTTCTTATTACTGACATTATCTGAATTTGAATCTTCAAGTTATCCCTATTTTTGATAAGCTTTAGAGACTTTCAGTAAAATTCTACTGAGAGCACCAAAGAGCTACCTAGTTTTGAAAATCCTGCCCATCCCTTACAGCTGTTTTTATACACATGTATTCCTATCCTCCTCCCCACTCTTTATCACTTAATCTTGTATGTATAATTTATTATTTTTGTGCCTCTTACAATCTCACTATGCAGCAAGTGCAGACACTTACAGAATGTCATACTTGTGTGAATACCATTGGGCTGAGCTAAGATTAGGCCCTAAGAATAAGTGTAGCTCGCCATGCAAAGTGATGAAAGAACAATAGATATAGTGAGACAAATCTGTAAAGGGTCATGCCTTTCTTGCCAGCTCAATAACTGCTTTGTTTCTTAAGATGTGTATGAAATTGTATCTGATTTGTTTCATGTGGACACTCCAAAAGAGTGAATCAAGAAGAAATTTGCTAGGAAGAAAATAATGGATTGGCCTAGTACTGAGAAATTATTGCCATGTTGGGAACCTCAGGGAAAAATGTCCAGTATTTTCCTGAGTGAAACATATGAATGCTGTATTAAGGCTAATATTCAGTGCATAAGAGAGAGGCTGGGTGCCATCTAAAAAGAGCAGCCTGATGATTATGCTTTTGAATTAAAAAGGAAGACACATATTTCCTTCAGGGTGGTTTGGACCAGGCAGCAGAAGGCAGATTCCTGAAGGCGTTTGACGTACACAGATATAAACAAAGACCTATTGTATGATTTGTTAATTTATTTATAGTACTGGACAACAGATGAGGAAAGTAAGGGAAGGAGCATGTATCTCAGAGAAAGAAAGGGTATTTTTTAAAAAAAAATCACTAGTTTGGACTCTGAAGTTCTGGCTCCAGTTTCTGACTTAAAATGCTCAGAATGAATTCTCTTTAACTCACTTAAGCAATCTTATAATTAGATTCCCTTAAAATCAAGTGACAAAGATAGGCGCTTACCAAAGAAAGCACCTCCCATCCAGAGCCATGTGTCTTAGGTGAAAGAATTGCATTCCAACTTCTTTAATTTTGGAGAGACTATCTGACTAATGGAATGAAGGAATCAGACACTAATTGTGTGGCACTATGGATTAACTGTGATTTTAGACCACAATGATTTTTTTTTATATCAAAATAGGTCCACTTCTGAATATAAAATAACCTCAGTGGAAGAATTTTAGCCCTCTATCCCCCCAAAACCAATAGTCAAATCCTGCAATATGAAAAGTCTAAAATACATTTGAAATAAATATTTCAAACACAATATAAACCATATGCTCATTAAAGTATTAAAGTTAATGCATTTTGAAAACATTTTTATGAGCAAAGTTTTGATGTGAATCTTAGGAAAAATAAAGATATAAGTTGTGAAACAAGAGAATAAAACATAATCAATATTGACAAATAGCAGCAAAAGGGCATATCTGAAGCAGTGATTTTTTAAGATCCAAGCAAAAATTCTTTAGCACAACCCTAATAAATTACTTTGGTTTAATCATTTAGTAAATAACTGGAAGATTTGTATGAATTTTATAATGTCACTTGAGCATCACTTTTCTAGAAATAACACATTAGAGACTCAAAAGGGAGAATTTAATGTAGAGATGGCATTTCCACAGTGTTGCTTTAGCAATATTTGTTTAAATTAACTGATCATTATGATCTTCATAGGTCACTTTTTCAAGAATTACTTTTGTGCTTTAAAATATCACTTACTGTTACTTTGTTCTCTGGTCATAGCCGCATATATCCTGTTATTCTGGTACATGATGCAACATGTAATTAACAAGAACTTTTTTTATGAGTCAGGGTTTTGGGGGGCAGAAGGGGAAGACTAGGTGCTGAGCACCAAATAATGTTATACTCTGCTATCAAATTTTCAGCTTTGTGTTCAACTTTAAATTGTTTCTAAGGATGTACGTACATGGTTTTCCCAACCTATCCCCTCCTCTTTTTGATGCTGGGATTTGAAGAAGCAGAAAAGGTGAGATTCATGGTAAAATGCAACAGTAAACAAGGTGATACATAAATTGAAAGGGTCTCCAAAGTGGCAACATACCTGGAGTTCAACTATAGGCTGCCAGGCTGAAACAGGGACAGTATATTGAGAGTAGCAAGACACTAACAAAAGCAGTCAGAGTAGTGTCACAGGGGAAGAAACTTTTTTCTGGAAAAGGAGGAAATTCTTTTTTATTCCTCTTCCCCAGTCCCTTCCTATGACAAGCCATATAGGCAAAGCTGTGAAAATACTCTTGTCAATAATCTTCCAGTAATTCACAGCATTTTGAGGATGTTGCACTCTTGGAATGTCTGTTAAATAGTAATAATCTTACCCAATAAATGGGAGACAGACACTCAGATCTGCTCAGTGTTATATAATGAATCTTATTGAATCAGGAAATGAATTTGGGTCTCCTGAGTGCAAGTCCAGCACCTGACCTACAAGTCTTTGTCCTCTGACATCTGCTTCTTTCACTGTTTCTCCAGTGCTTATTGCCTTGTGCCAAATTATTACACCTCCCATGTCAGCTCAGTGAGCAAATCTGGGGATTAGAGTATTGTCTTTGTAAGTGTATTGTGGATTTTTGCATACAGCTTCCTAATTCTTGAAATAGCAAGCTGAAGAAATTCAGAATTTTCAAAATTTCTGATGTAAGATATCATTTACATTTCCACCCAAGTCTTCAGCTGTATGGGAAAGATGTTCAGGTGCACCAGCTGGACTTCTTTCGCTGTGGATGGTGGAGCAGAGTGAAGTCTCTGGTGTGAGCTATTCTATGGGGAAGTGAGAAGGTTTCAGTGACATATCATGAAAGCATGAATCTTTGCCCCTTTTGAAAACTGGATGATCAGAACTGACTGATCAGACTAATACTTTCTCCCTTTTATGTCTTTCCTCCACAATATTTTGTAATGTAAATGTTTTTGCCCTTCATCATCTCTATGCACAGGTATTTACTCCAAAAGACAGATGGGCAAGAGGCATGTGCTCTCAGGGGTGGCAATTTTCTTCTGACTTTTTTTCTGTGCAATCTTTCTTTCCTACTTTTTTGTAGATTGTCCTTGTCCTAAAAATATGCTTCTGATCCCAGGACAAATATTCTTTCAAGAGTCTCCTCTCAGTTTGTGCTCAGGTTTATTCATATGCTTTGTTTATTTTCCTCCCTAGTGTCCCTTCTCTCTCTCTCCTGGTCAGGCTCCAGTTCCTGCCCTAAGGTTTTCTGTCTCCACTAGATTTCTCACTTATTCTTCATCCTTAAGCCTGTCATCTTGTCACCTTTTCATCCCCCAGTCTGCTTGCAAGGCCAAACCCAGTCTTTCTGCAGCTCTTCCTGCAATTCCATCATGCTCCCAAGCAGCCCTTAACTCTTTAGCCCCCACCTTCTGTACCCATTTCCCATCATGGCTCCAAGATCTAGCAGCTTTCCTCAGTCAGGCTCCCGTCCCTTGCAACTTGCTAATCTCAGGCTACCCTTTTTTGTCCCTAGACTGCACCTGTCTAGTGTCTGATGAGGATCATCTCCTTTTCTGAATTGGGTGGCTCCCTCCTCAGTGCTGTGTGAATGCAGCAGAGGTATATGCGTCACTGGAAGCACAGAAAATACAGGTCTTCTCATTTCGATTCCTGGACAGAGCCTGAACTCAGACTAGACTGGAACAATATTAGAGGGAAATTCTGGTTTTGCCCTGGTCGTACCAGGAGGAACTGGCATGTGGGGAAGGCATGAGAACAAGCCTATTAATTATATGAAGATTCTGTGAGTGAGATGAATACACTTATTTCCTGCAGTGGCGTTTTGTATGCCCATCCTGGTCAGGTTGAGGTTCTAGGAAAGGGCATGGTCAGTGAGGATGAATGAGAACTGCTAGCTCTTTCAAAGCTTTTAATTTACCTTAATTTAAGAAAGATTTTCATGAGGAGGACAAGTTCTTGACACAAATACCACCCCATAACAAATTTCAGTTTCCTGCTACACGCTATGTGGTCATAGGGACATTCAAAGGAAAAGTTCACCTGCATGTTTTTCAGTCTGAGGGGAAAAAAAAAAAAAAAGGCAGCCCTCTGTCCTTCTCAGAAATGGCTAAGTGTCAGAGAAATTCAGACAGGTCAGATAACCTGTTATAAAGAAAAAAAAATTGTTTGACTAAATTGCAAAATAAATGATGTTGGTATTGTCCCTAGAACAACTTTTTACAGAAAATATTATTGTCCCTGAATATTCCCTCCACCACACTGGAAGCTGAAAAGGATTGTTTATTTATATCAAATGGTACATAGGACTGGCAATAGCAGTATTAGCTAACGGCACAAGTGAAAGAATCTCAGACATTAATTCTGTGACCAGTGATATAGGGAGATGTTGGAATGATGCCATTTCTGATTCCACCTACATTCCATATAAAGATTTTGAGGAAAGATAAAAGATATTGTCTCACTAGTAATACTTGAGCCATCTGCTTCTTCAAATATTTTAAAAATGTATTCATTCTGTAGATGCCTGAATCTTAGGTTCAATAAGAAAGCACTGTGTTCAGTTTTACTGGAAATATATTTGAAAATAAAATGGCATGGATTTTCACACATGCATGTTTAGTATTAAGCAAGAGTTTTCCAGCTAACCATCCAAATTATCTTAGTGATTATACTGACATAAGGGGAAGCTAAGATCCAACACAAATTTTCAGATCATATTAAAATTAATTTACTTCAGGCTATTTGTCAGTGTTTCTAGACTTATAATTCAGCATGTAATATGTTTAAAAATGAAATTAAGAATTCATGCTTGAGGACATCAGTACAAAGCAGTAGTAAGTTAAAGGTGGCTAGGATGACCGCCTTCATGTATTTGTGATTGCAGTTGCCTCAAGAGCAAGGTATTTTCTGGCCCACATTCAAAGACACTGTATTTTTTTTTTTCCTTTCAGACATCAGCACTTGAGAAGCTCAGTATAAATTGGCTTCAGTGACAGAATAAGAGATGGTTTCAACTCAGCTGTATAAAAACAACTCTAAATACTGTGCTTGTGCCATGTCATGATTTATGGTTTTCAAGAGAATGGGATGCTTTTAAAGCTCAGACTTTGTCTGCTGGAGCTCTAGGAATGGTTGATGGTATGTTCAGTTGAACACACATAAAGAGATGCCAGTTCACCATGAATACGCAATCTTTTATAAGCTGATTAGAGTGGTACTAGAGGTTGTAGTAAAAGTTCAAAAGCTTCGCAAAACTCAAAATACATCTTCACATCTGCACTACTGTTCTTAATCTGTGTCTTATTTCATCCTACTGCCTTGTCCATATTGGTTTTATTCAACATACACTTCCTTATTCCAAATGACAGTAAGAAAAACAACAGCAAGAACAACAACAACTTTTACATGTGATAGATCTGAGAATTTATCTTCTAATTTAAGCTCCCGACGGATAGGCCAAAAGACTGGGCAGCCTTATGGATACTGTTTCCATAGGTACGGAGGTTTTTGACTGGTACTCCTCTGGTTCATGAGGAACAACTGGGCAGCCCACTCCACCGAGGACTCACTCACTACCTACCTGGTAACTGGCTACTTGCAGACCTTCTTATTCTTCCTAGCCCATGCTAGTAGGGACATGGCAAGAAAGAGGCAACCCTGGCCATTCCTGTGGATGGAAACTCTGCAGGCTGAGAGGATGGAGGGAACTGATAGTGTTTTCTGAATATAGGGGGATTCAATAACAGCCAAAAGCTTGGCCCATGATGCAAGCCTCCTGGGAGAGATAGAGATAGATTAATTTTCCCAGCCTAGTGAGAAGATGACTTCACTGGGTAGTCTGAAAACCAAGTTATTCTTGCAGCACTCTGGCTGATGGGGAGCAGAACCTGCCATGTAGCTACTTTAGTTTATTTTTTTTCTGGTCTGATGCGGACTGAAAGTCTCTCCTTATGAATTTGCAGAATCACATCAGCAGAATCACAGGCTTTAGGCCTGTGAAATATATGATCAAAATACTATTTAAAAGTAGCCCATGGCTTAGTGTGCTGTGCCAGACTGAAAACTCCTTTAGCCATATATTCATTTCTCAAAGCTGAAATAAGGGTTATACTAACAAACAAACAAAACAAAACAAAACTAAACTAAAAAAGCCCACCCCCCTCAACATAAAACAAAGTTTTTCCACACTAGAGGTTACATTTATACAAATGCTGTTAGCCTGGAGGGATCAAAATAAAGACCTTTAGCATTAAAACTGTTACCTTTCACTGTCTAATGTAAATGAGTAATTGTTCTAGTCTGAGCTACAAGTTATAATAATTACTAGGATCAGCTCTTAAGTATAATCATATTCACAATCCCTGTGTATTGCATAAGTACTTCATTTACTTCACACTCCAGTAGCTTGGCAGTGGGTGTCTGTGAAATACACAGGAACCAGGTAATTTGTCACATTCACCTACAATGATTTTGCTGCTTCTTGTCAATCAGTTAATAGCAGGATCAAACATTTTCAGCTAGTTATAAATTCTTTCTCCAGTGAAATTTAAATCTGTCATTGTGTCTTTGGAAAGTTGTATTGTTATATGGGGTTCTGTTCTCTGGGGAAAAACTGATCTACCAGCTTACAATAGCAGTCTTTAATGAGTTTAATACATATATCTCTTAAAATAAAATTTCTATTAATTACTATCTATCTTTCAAAAATAGTATTCCTAACTTGGAAAGCCTCCAGATATTTGCAAGTGTCTCATTTTGCTTTAAATTGTTGGTATCTACTCAGTAGTATTGAAGCTGCAAAGCTCAAAATCAAAAGTTTTATAATAAGCTTGGTTTTTAACTTATTTTTTTCAAGATTGCTTCAGTCTGAATGTTAGGTTGCTATTGTTGTCACAGTCAAAGAACAGCAGCTGAATACCCAACACTGACAGAAGCAGCTATTTTTTTAACTACTCTTTTGTCTACTGTTCAGAAGAGTCCTGAATTAGTCAGCGTTATATAATCATGTCTCTTCCTGACAATGATGCTTGAGAGCTCTGGTTAGCATTATGTTGAATTCAGTGGAAACTGAGATGGACAAAACCCAGCAAAATCAAACTGTAGATATAATATCTCAGTCCTGACTCACACAAGTTACTCAGATGGGGTAGGAATGCAACAAAACAATCATGCATTTTGGTGTGGGCCAGCAGACTTGAAGTCTTAGAGAAGCAGTAGAAAAACAAAATAGGTTGCTATATAAACAGACAGATAAAATGGAAGCATTTCAAAGCATGAATTCTTAGACTTAAAAAAAAGAGCATATTTTCTCTATTTCTCAAAATATAGAAATAAGTGGTATTCTCTAGAAATCAGAACCAACATTTGGAAGATAAGTCATTCCTGGGTTTTTTTTCCACACAGAAAGGCAAATTTATTGCAAGCTGAATGAAAACCAGCTAAACTGAGAAGGAAACTATAACTTCATGAGTTGCAGTCTTACTTTCTGCTAACCAAAGAAGTCATCTGTGCTACTTCTTCTGCTGCTGGTTACAGATTATTCCATGGTTTTTACTGTATTTTTGTGCTATTCTTGGTGAATAAGCTGGTAGCAAAGGCAGGGAAATATTTTATGGAATTCCATATATTTCCTTAACCTTCATATCTATTGCTATTCACCTTTATGGGATGAGGAATAGCTGAGAGATTGAATGTGCAGTCTCTGATGCTGCAAATCACTTGTTCATAAACACAAGAGAACTATGTGCACTCTCTTATTTCCCTGAGTGTTCAGCAAAATGTTCAATGCAATCCTGTGTAATTTAGGGCAAACTACCTAACCTAAGGATGTCAGTAAACTTAGACAGACTGCTGGTATCTTGCAAATCTGTCAGCTTTCTTCAGGCTTCTTTATCTTCTTCGAAGCTATTTCTCTGTCTTCTGTCAGGACTGGCATACTGTATTAAAAGTTAGGGATCTGTAAGAGGTCATAGTTGCAGAGGCTGCTAAAGCTTAAGGGATGTCAGGTCATCATTTCATTTGATATCCTGTATAACACATGCCATACCAGTTTCTTGAATTAATTCTTCTTTGAGCTAATTTTTGGGAAATAATTTCATCTGAATTAGAACTCTTTTATGGATGGAGAATCAACCATAAACCTCCTAAATGCTTTTGAATTCAATAGGGCCTGTGAAGGACAATACATAACAAGATCACAGTCTATGGGAATAATGTATCAGTCCTGACTCATGCAAGTCACTCTGTAGGGGAGATGATTGCAGTCAAACAGTCTCATAGCTAATGATTTAACTACACTTTCTGTCACAATTTGTGTCTGATTTTTGAAAGAAATTTTCCAGCTTCACTCTCCAGTGAGTGGATTCTGGTTATCACATTTTTCCACAGACATATTTCTGTTTAAAATGTAAGTACAAACAGCTTATGATCAAATGAATCCTTCACCTTCTTTTGTAAATACTAAGCAGATTGAGCTCCTTGAGGACAGTCACAAAAGCAGACTTCTTCCTACCAGTATTGTTGCTATGCTCTATGGTAAGAGGGGTGAAAGAAGCTGCTGTAGCAGAAAATTCAAATCAGTACCTTAAATTTAGATGTAAGATTTATTTTCTTACATTTTAATAAATTTGTAACACTTCTCACTTTTTCTAATGTATCAGGGTCCTCTGTTAACTGTGGACTACAGAGATGGGCATCATATTCCAAAAGAGAGAGTCTGAATGCTGCACGGGTAAGGAATGTGTTAGGCTTTTCCAGGCATAAGATGTTACTGACTGACATCCCCAAGTTTTTAGAGTTTTCATTCCCAAGCAAGAGTTCCCGTTCCATGAGCATTCTTTACAGTCTTGTCCCTAGATGTGTAATTCCCTTTGTCTATATTAAAAGAAATTTTTGTATCCCTGACCTACTGGTGGACACTAATTGCCTGTCATCAGTCTTTCCTTTTCTTCATTTACCACTCCTTCTGCTGCTTCATTACCTGCAAAGTTTTTCACTAATGATGCTGTTCTACTGAGACTGTGAATAAAGCCAAAAATCACTCCCTCTGGCATCCTGTTAGAATAACACATGCTCATTGATGAATCCTTAATTCCAGTTGTATATTAAAACCTACATATTAACAGCTTTTAGTCAGTTTAATGTGTATAATGTTGATTTTTGCAAGTTCTTCTTGTTAATCAACATGTTCAGTGTGAAACTAAATGACCTATAGAAGTCAAAACAATTTCATCATCACCATCCCTATCAGTCCAATGTGATAGCTTTTCCTGATCAGGTTACAAGCAAGTACAAAAGCATCTCTTTCCTATAGGCTCACACTGATTGCCATTAATTATATTATCCTCTTTTAATAGGTTATTCATCAAATCCCATATCTCTTGTTCCATAATTTGTCTGGGATCAATGTCAGGATGACAGGCCTATAATTAGTTGTCCCATTTATACTTTTAAAATATTGGCATAACTTTAGCTTCATTTCAATCCTCTGGAAACGCTCCAGTGCTTCAAGACTTATTGAAAATCATCACTGATGATCAAGAGATCTCCTCAGCTGACTCTTTAAAGCTCTTTGAGGCAAAATTATCTGGACCTGCTGATTTAACAACATCTATCATACCTGTTATTTAGCATCCTTGTTATTTCCCATTAGAATGGAAAGCCTTTTACTATTAAAATCCCATATAACCACAATGTCTATTTTTTTTTCCACAAAACAAGAGAAGTATATTCCCGTATATTTATTGCCATAATTTAAAATTGCTTCTTCTCTACTATCGAAAGATTTCTCCTTCTATCCTTTTGTTTCTACCCACCTATTTCTCCTCCCATTTCCATTTTCGGAGTTATCTGAACTTATATAAACTTCATTTTTCTTTTTTATCTTTTACAGACATGGAGACACACTTACTTTATAAACATACATATACTGAATATAGGCTTCTAGCTTTTGGGGAATTTAGCTAAGCTTCTGAAAATAGTCCTTTGGTTTTGCTTTGTTTCGTAAATCATGATCAAATGCCTAATCTACTGTGTATTTGAAGGAGCAGATTAGCTTGGTACGGGGAATACACAGGATTGCTGAAATGTGGTTCTGTTTAATACCTCTAAACTAATAAATAAAATGGATCAGACTGTTTTCTGTGAGATATAATCTGGTATCATTGTTACAAAATGTAGATATAACATTCAAAAGAGAATAATTATTTGACATACACTGAGTCCATTTGAGTACAGTGACTCTGAATACAAGATACTAAGAAAAGACAACCTTCTAAATAGTAAAAAGGGTAAATTTAATCACAACTTCTTGCTCCTGGTCTTTTTGACTCTTAGCTGTTTCCACAGTACCACTGTTCTTTTTTTTTAAAGGAAGTTGGAGATTATTGTTCTCTGTAAGGGGACATGTAAGAGTGGATTTTTATTCTGTGTTTTATTTTTCTCTATGCACTAATCAAACTTAAAAAAAAAAAAAAAAAAAGCTACACCAGAATTGTTTTACATAGTTTCAGAAACTTCTGAGAGATGACTCAAGTAGCTGGAAGGTCTTAAATTGTGTGGAAGAAAATACAAAGTCATTGCCCGTAAAGTCAACAGATGACACAAATATTGTCAGTCATACAGAAAACTCTGTTTTACTCAGCAACCAGAATCATTTGCCTTTTAAAACAGCTAAATGCAAAAACAAACAACAAATGTAGGAAGGCATGAGTATCTTTGGAAAGCAACTAATCAGAAAGCCCTCGGAACTTTCCATGACAGACAATAGCTTGAGACTATTGCGTCTCAGTAAGCAAGAGACTACTGAGTAGAAAGGGGAAGCTTGTATTACTGCATTACATTACATTAGTGAAGTCATTACTGGAATACTGACTGTGTGAACCTCTTTAGAGCAAAGATGGCAGATTGGAACAGCTTGAAAAAGAGATATGAAAGTATTCAATGTCTTGAGAGTGTGTCCTAGAGTTGCTTTTTGGTTTATTCAAGAGAAGTTTAAGCTGTGACTTCATCATGAACTAAACATACTGAAAATTGAAAGGTAACTGTTTAGTGATTTAATGAACCACTGGAACAGCTTATCAAAGGCCACAGAAGATTCTGCCTTACTTGATGTCATTTTTTCAAGGAAACATGACTTTTGAAAAAAGGTGGTGCAGCTCAGCTGAAAAAAAAGAATGCATCACAAGTATGAGATGCAGTTATATGGTATAAGCTTTGCAAGATATTATACTAGCTGATCATGCTGATTTCTTCCCACATTAACATCTGTGAATCTAGTGAAGAATACATACATGAATTGTACAGCTAGAGAAGAGTTTTCAAAGATTAAAAGTTTAGAGCAGTGTCCATAAAAATGTTAGTTAGAGGACAAATATTAATAGAAACCTGGACCATTGCTGTTAATTAAAATATTACTACTGAATTCAATGAATTAGTATCAAGATCTCTACAAAGCCAATCATCTGAAAAAAGTAAAACTACAAAAGCAGAAGCTAGACTAACAATTAGAGTAAAGATAGTAAGGGTTGCTGAATGGAACAAAGCAGAAACTGAATCAGAGGTAAAATTAGAAGATATTATCTGATGGATTGTTTTCAGTTTATTAAAACCAGGTGCTGCACTTTGCTTGTCCTCTGGCATTGCACATTTGTTTAAGTTTATGCTGTCTATAGTCTATGCAACTTAATAAGAAATATTGCCTAAGTTGCATATTGGATGTTCATGCTGACAAGATAATGTCACAATCAATACCAAGGAGCTTGGGTCAGGGGTTCACCTCCAAAGAGCGTGTTAACTTCTGAAGCTTTTCCACATTTAAAGTGAGTCAGGATCTTAAATTTCCATTGTGAGAGATTTAACTCTATAAGCATTCAGACTGTTTTTCATAAAGAAAAATGGAAATCTCATTTTGTTTATGTTTTCAGTTCACCTCTGTCAAGGAAAAAAACTCCAGCTGCTACACTCATATTTAGGTACTGCAGAAGTTGGAGGCAAAGAGTTGTAACAGGCAGTGGCAACTTTACTGTTTTACTAATCATTAACTATTTAAATTCCCACGTGATGGGAGCAGAAGTTTTCGAAGTGGCAAATATATTTAAATACATGCATTTTCTATTGTAAAAGGAAAATAAGGCATTGCCTAGAGCTCTGATTTAGTGAAGAGTTCAATTACATGATTAACTTTAAGCATGTGAGTAATCTGCTCTCTGTTCCAGAAAACAATCATATCAAAGCAAACTGATGAATTGGGCTCAGTGTAGGGAGAGTAATGTCCTAAGACTTTAGGACAGGAGGTGAAACGATCTAGAAACTCCAATGTGAAAAGAATAGAAAAGGTCACCTTTAATATTCATCCTACTAACTCTCTTGGGAAATCTCTGTCAGAGGCTCTGATTTGGCCATCATAACCCACACTTGTGGCTATTTTACTCCATGATCCTCTACAAAACTCATAAAAACTGTCTTTCTTTTCTTCTTCTCAACTGTCAGAAACATGATAGCTCTAGGATGTCAACAGAATTATTGTTGTATTTTCTGAAGACATTAAGGGGAAGATGAATGGTGCAAATAGATGTATACTAATCATTGAATTGTCTTTTATATGGGCAATTCAAATGGGGGCAGCTTGTTTTGAAATTTCTGCTAGAGGTCTTGCAAGGTCTTTTTTCCATTCTCATGGTCCTTACATGAATAAGGCCAGATAACAGAACTACAAATCTGAGAAGATGTTGTAGATTATGAATCCAAGTATATGCAGATTATGCCTAGAATATTTTCAAAATGCATGTATAAATACAAATGTTTTAAATATGAATTTCACACATAGGGGGTACAAAAGACTTGTCCCAAACCCAGTTAGTCATTGCCGATCAAGAGAAACCCAGGAAACAGTGATGTCCTGGAAGATAGTGTTTCTTTTCTCTCTGTGTCACACACAAGTAACCCTGGACAGACTATCTGGACACATGCATCTTGGTACTTGCTGGAATATCCATGTGTGAGAGTACAAGTGAATGAAATCCATGAGAGAAATCATAGCAGGGTGAATGAAATCAGTTTTGTTTGAAAACAAATTTGCCTTCCATTCCGTACTCATTGAGGTTTTTACATTAATCTCCTACCCTAGAAAATGAACAAAACAAAAACTTCAGGCTTAGAGTCACCAAAAGTTCACAGCTGGATGTGCAAATATTTGACCATAATCGCAAGTATGATATGCCTGCATCTACTCTGCTGTCTGTGTCTGCTCAGTAAGGTATTTGCAAAGTGTGCATCCACCTGATGCTCACTTCTTCAAATTCTTTTAATAATGTTTCCCTGAAGAAAACAAAAGACAAAACTGTATAGGGAAAATGAAAGTCAGAATAAAGCAATTCCTTCTTCTTTATATTATCTAGGAGATAGAGTATGTGGAGTATAGACCAGAAGGTTATGAGTATATTTAAATAAAATTCACAGTTACATGCATTTATATAAAATGCACATTTACACAAATAATCCAGTTCTGTAAAAATACCTCTTTGTCCTGACCTATTTCTGAAAACACTTCCTGTGAGTTTGCATTTATTCACACATAATTCCAGTGATGTCACTAGAAATAACTGTGGAGTAACTCTTTGAGTACTTAGGGTTTTAAACTGGTCAGGCAAACTATTGTACAGTCATCAGAAAAGAAATGGGATCAAATACCCTCTGAATTAAAGCCTTTGGCAAAGTTTGAGTGATTTAGAAGTAATAAGTACAATCAATTGCTCTGAACTGTGAAATTTAAGCATATTTTCAGCAAGTATAGATTTAAATGACTAATATGTAATACATATAATTTAATTCTATTTTCCTGGCCCTCTTTCTTTAACTGAAACATACACGCATACATGCATGTGCACACACACACACACACACACACACACGTACAGCCCTGAAGCCAACTACAGCAAAGACACAGTTCCTCAGTAATGGCAGTGTAGAGGTTATTCATCTATGTGGTCCCGGAACTGCATTAAATTCATGATGTAGGGGACATTTCTACTGTATTTTATACAACTTCTCTCCTTAGTTATGCCTGTAATAAGGAAATAGTAGTTTTCTTTTCACTGATTTTCAAACAGCTATTCTATAGCCTACATTTGGTTCTGAATTCTGTATTCAGGATTTGGAAAATTAATGTTAGTTCTATTTCAAATGCCTGAATTCATTGCCAATGTGTGACAGTGTCTATTATTTATATATTGTATATGAAAAATCAACCTAGTAGCCAAGCTGTACTTCATTAATAAAATAAAAGCTTCTTAATGGGTGACATTTACAAGTTATTATAGAACAAAACTTGTTCCTCAGTTAGTGAGAAGTTCTGTTTAACTAAAACTTGAAAAGTCAAGAATTTTTTTCTCCACTGAACTAATTCTATGACATTTTATTTTCCTCTTTCTTTTTCTTGCAAGTGCAGAGAATGTAGAAGATCAAATTCTGTAACCCTGCTTCTGCCCTGCCAAATTTCTTATCCTATTTAACACTTAAACAAAGCTAGTGAGAACAGCCAACTGTTTGACTTATTCATGTCTTTATCTCAGGCTGAAGTATCAACAAAACTATGTTTCTCCTGTCCAGTGGTCTTGTTTGGGTTGTGGGAAGGTGAGACTGAAGCACTCTGAGAGTGGGCTTGAGCAGCTCTATCATTCTAAGCAAGCAAACAGGAGCACATATATGCACACTAAATGTCCATAAAATGAAGAGCCTGTAGCCCATTTAGTCATGAACCCTTCTTTTTCATCCATTCCCTATCACATATCAACACCTAAAAAGTCTGTAGATTTTTTTTTTTTTTGTCCTGAGCTCAGTTGTTCCTGAGAACTTGTTCCTGACATCCTTGGGGTCCACTCCCCAAGGGGAGAGTCATGTAACTGGTGATTCCTGGAGCCTACCAAGCAAGGGGGAGCCAACAGTGAAGGAAACAAAGAGTAGAAGATAACAACTTAAAGGTGAAGTGATAACAACTTAAAGGTGAAGTGTGGATTTTGGTGGAATTTTACTTGCTTTTTGACAAGGGAAGATGGTGAAGACAGCTATAGTATTAACACAGGAAAAACGAAGAGTGTGATGCAGGCATTGCAGTAGCTAGTAGTAGAAACTGTAGATAGCACGTCATTCTAGATCCCTCATCAACAAACCCAGTTATTTACAACTGAAGAACCACCTGATATAATTCCAGGATGAGAAGGTCCCAGAAACCTGCAATTAGAAACAGCAATGGACTTAGAAATGGCTTTGATGATTTACACTAGACAGAAGAGATGAGACTGAAGGCCTGAAAACACCTTTGCTCAAACTGGCTGTCAGGTGCATGAAGGCACTAATAGATCTTAATGGCCCTGACCAGTCTCACCTGGGGCCTCTACCCACATGTCCTGCCCATGGGCCCAGGAGCCTCATTTCAGCTCAACTTTTGGATCTTTCCTAAGTTCTGTTGGAGGAGTGCTGGCCTGCAACTCTGCCACAGTGATGCATGTGCCTGACCATGGACCCCACTGATGCAGACCTGACCTGTGGCTTGACTTCCTAGCTTGGTCTTGGACCTGCCTTGTCACTATGGACCTGCCTGGCAATCATGGAGTTGTGCCTGACCTTGTCATTGTATCTGATCCTGACTCATGTTCTTGGATTGACCTCATGGATGCCTCATTACCACAGACTTGCCTAATGCCCTGTGCTGGGGGCTGCCCCTGGATGCCCCCTGGCCTGCCCTGCTCCCTCGCTGGGGGTGGTTGAACAGGTGCTGGCTAGAGAGGCACCTACTCTGCTGTCTGTGCTATCACGCTTGGCTTCTGGATCCCCATCCTTGAGGGAGCAGCTGTCCCTGGCAGTGCCCTGATGCTGGCCTACCTACTGTCAGTGACTTTCACGCACTTCTGCCACAGGGTGTTTTCACAGACAGATAATATGCTGCTTAAGTCCCTGAAGAAATCTGAAAAATCTTATACGGCTTCTGTTTTCCAATTTGTCACGGGGATGGTGCCTGTCTTTTGTATTATGCTCCCATGTTTTTTGCTACTAGAAGAGTCACGGATTCCTGAGAGGACATGACTGCCACTCAAGGACTGAGAAAGCAAATTTTTTCGGTACACTCTTAACTTGAGGAGGTGTTGAATCATAGCTTTCACATCCTAACAGGGAACTGAAACCAGAAAGCTGCGGGATATTCTGGATAGGAATATTGTCTACTTCTGCTACAGCTAGCCTAGTAGCTAGAGTATGTAGAATGGGATGCTGGTCCCTGTTCCCAGACTTCTTGCTGTTTTTATCTATTTGTGATCTCACATAAAATATAGCCACTTTTCATAGAGGAGAGTCCAACACCATGAAGAGAAGCTGAACATTTTTTTTAAGCCATGTCAAGGTAGAACAGATCTAGAATGCAGGACTCCCTTGCCAATTATGTTAACCATTAGATAGTAAAAATAAGCAGAAGCTGAGTCAGACCTATTTAGTTAGATACTTACCAACAAAAAAAGGTTTAACTTATTCTGGTCCTAAGTGGCTGGGACTATCTAGTATTTCTTGCTGGCTCCCTCCCCAGTTCATGGAAAGGGATAAATTAAGTGGCTCTGATTGTCTAGCAAGCTCTGAAGGCTTCTACAGGCAGACACTTCATTGTGACCTTGCTACGCTATGTCATAACTTCATTTTCTGTTAGTGCTTGCTTCTGCAGAAAGCAAGTACTTTATGTACCATGAAGTATACCCTTGGTCAGGCAAGAGGCAGATCTAGGAATCTAGATGCATTCCTGGTTCCCTCCAGGAGCAAGGAATATTAAGAGCTGATTCTTGGATAACTGGATGCCTCTGCCAAAGGTACCAGTCAAAATAAAGATGTATTTGTGCCAGACTTGAGGAGCTAAGTACAGTGTTCAGGTAAGTTACACTAGATATGAGTTGATGATTCCCTCTAGAGGATAATCAATGAACCAAAGACTGTGTTTCTATTTTAGACTTTGTAGTGATCAACAAGGATGATCCAGACAAGCTGCTTATAAAAAGAAAGAAAGAAACCTCTCAGTGTTTGAATTGCTTCTGTTAATTCAAAGTTACAAAATAGACAAAAAAATTGCTTTTAGCTTTCCTTTGAGATTTTGGAAGAGTAAACTTTAAAAGACAAAGGAAATTATACTGACCGGATAAATGAGCTCAAGATGATCTCCAGATATGAACTGGGATAAGATATCATATTATTGTAAGTCAGAATGGAAATACTATTTGAAGGTGGCATTCAAGCTCAAAAAAAAAAAAAAGGAATCACAGAGAAGAGCTGTGGATACTCCCAACTAATAAGCCTACTACAAAAAGAATATGTCAGATATCTCAGACAGGATATTAAAAGTCCAAAAAACATAAGATACATAAAAAAGAAAAGATTTTCTAAGAAGAACTGCGTCCTGAAAACTGGAAAGCTCAGAAGTCAAGTGAGAAAGGCCGAAAGTATAGCTAAGACTAGATTAGTCAGACAAGCATTTAAATACATAGCAAAAGGTTCTTTATCAAAATGGAAAGGAGAATAGGAATGAAGAAGTGAGTCTCTATATACCAAAGCTTGGATGTAAGGTGTAGCTCAATGATTGTTTTTCCTTCATTTTCCATGAGGATAATGCTTATGCAGAGGATAAAATTGAGGACCTAGCAATGAGAACGATGATATCCAACACTGGTGCAAAACTTCAATTGCTTATTTTAAAATTAGGGCCACTAATGAGATTTCAAATATGGAGGCTTGAAGAATTGATCCAGGTAGCTAAAGGCCTGATAATGTGATTCCAAATTAGATAAAATCTTACCAAAGCTTTTAAGGGAGAAGTAATAAGAAACTGCAACATAAATGGAAAATTGTATAAAATAGTGCCTGACACTACCAAAGTCATCTAGATTTGGGCTGTATTAATGTCTTTGGTTTTTAAAAGTTAATAAATTCTTAAGAAATGAAGTCGTAGAATGCCCTTTGTAACAGTTGTAGGAGAGAGAGCCTAAATTGTTTCATAATGAATCTTAAGAAATTAGTAGGTGAAGGAAGGCTCTGAAGTACTGATATTAGATGATGTACAGTTGTGTTCCTAGTCATATAAAAATCTTTTTTACTTTCTTTGTATACTTTGCTCATGTTCCTAGATTTAAAACAATTACTACATTTGGAATTGGAGGAAGAAATTTCCCCCTTGCTCTGATTAATATGGCTTGGTGGTGTTTTCAGGATTTTCTGCTTTCCTCTGTAGCAGAGGGCATGGTCCGCTTGCTGAAATCATAGGGAATTTTATCCATCTCAAATTGTCTGCTATAGCAGAGACTTTGGTGATCCCCTTGAGCTTTCTGCCTGTGTAAAACTATGTGTATGTTTATGTCTCCTGGCCTTCTACTATGGCAGTTCACTGTGTTTAGGGTGTGGGGAAGTCTTGTCTCCTAATGTATGAGTAAATATGTGAAACATTTAAAAGTAAAATGAAAATTGAAATGAAAAACCTGTTACAAGGCTTCTTGTAATTGTGAAAGACACTCTAGCCCTCTCTCTAGTCCTAGTCTAGCTGCCTATAAACAAGTTTTTCAGAGCCAAAATAAAGTTAACATTTGAAGAACAACTCCTGGAAAGTGGCCCAAACATGGGAAAAGTGTGGCTGGCATTTATTTGGAAGCATATAACTGTATTTAAAATGAAAAGCAGAATTTGTTACTGATATGATTTTCATCATGGTAAATTACTTATGTCACCTAACAATACATGGCACACCCAAATGAAAAATGCAAACTGGTTGTTCAAACTTGCTCTTCTGGAATGGCAGAAAAAGTATGAGAGATGGTTCAGATAATATCTTATGATTCCTGAGAGGAATTTTAACTTGTGTGATAATTCTATATTAAAACAAACACTTTGTTAGAGACCTAGACTGTTATTGGTTAGAATTGTTAGTAATACCTACAATCACAGCGACAGCTAGTAGCATTGTTAAAATGTCCAGCGCAACACAGAGAGGTGGCAAGATTCTCAGATGGAGAATTATTTTTTGTTTGAAAAGACATTTTTAGCTTATGGGACTTTGTTTTGAGTAGTAGCAACAATTATATTTTGATTAATTTGCACAGCTCGTAGCGAGTCCAGTGAGAGAACTAGAAACAGAAGGCAGATATTATAATTTATTTTGCTTCAATTAGTAGACTTTGCATTAGCCAATATGCATTTTTCCTTTTTTTTTTTTCTTAGCTCAGTTTGTCTGCCATGTATGCCACTACTGCAATTTCATTCAAAGCCATTCATAGAACTTCATAGATTCAATTTATACAGAGAATGTCTTCCAGCCTGGTAGACACTCATTCTCTGTAATCCAATCTCTCCCTGCTCAGTTTTGAAGTTCTGATCTGAGATGCTTGGCTGTAGCTCTTGACATCTTGGGAGAGCCAAGAGGAGAATAATTTGCTTCGTCATGTTTAAAAATGTATTAGTTTGTAAAAATTTTCTCCAGTGTTTCCTGTTATCTTTCATTTTGATGTTCTTGATATTATTTTCTCCGGATAGACTATTGCTAATCCTCTGGTTGGTTTAATCACCCTAAGGGTCAAGAACTAAAATTACTCTATGACATGGACATTAAAGTGTGAAGTAACATGCAGTTAACTACATTCATCTGCTAACACAAGCTTGACTACCAAGGACGTCTTAAGTTTATTTACTCTACATATTAAAAGAGGAGGTCAGTTAGTAAGTAAGATGGGACTTAGTGTTTCTGTTCTTTTAAGATTGTTCACTAATTTTCTTTTAATATTCTCCCTACAGAAAGTGTAAAAAAGAAAGAAATTCCAAAGTTTCCTGAACTGTATATTGTACAAAGGGATCTTATTACCTGAGTATCAAAAGTTTCTTTAAAAGTTTGTACTGCAGCCTGACCAGTGTTGAAGCTGAAATATATAAGATAAATGAAGGTAGAATATATAAGATAAATGAAGCAATACTTCTTAATGGTATCAGTGAAAAAGGAAGAAATATGTTCACCTGTGCTCCATATCAGTGTAATAAATCTCTTAGCTTTTATAGTAACATCCTTCACTATTTTATACGTAAGCATGTAAGAATTATATCCTGCTCAGATTTAAAAGAAGGATTCTTTGAGTTGCTTGCTCTCCTACTGCCTAGCTCCCTGAACTGAAAGAGATTCTATAACAATGTTAGAGAGGATAGTTGGGTATCCTAAAATCCTTCAGAACAATGCCTGCTTCAGAAACAATACTTGACCTTGCTATGTAACACATGACCTTTTTCCAGATGCTACAAGCCAAGAGGGCACCTGTGCAGTGCATTGACAAAGGCATCATATTTAAATTAATGTTAAGCACAGAGGATACCTCCCCATCCTTCCAAAAACCCAAAAGCACTAAGCTGTGTAGCAAGAAACATAGGAATGCTCATTCATTGCTAATTTCATCAATGGAAATATTTTTCTGATTTTTTTTCTGTTTTCTCCTTGACCTCTCTAGTATCATAACATTTTTCTTTGAGATATTTTTCTTTTATGAGGCATTTCAAAAAGCCGTTTTTCTTCTTTAAGACCAGAAACAGGAGAGAAAGTGGAATACATGGCCTTGTGTAGCTAAACATTGTTTTGATTACTCCTTGCCCATACAGTTACCAAAATGGAGAAAGAAATGAAGAACAGGCAGGCATATTTTATATGACATACTACATTACAGGGCAGATTCACAGCTGGAGTCGATTGTTTTTGCTCTCCTGACCTTAATGGAACTGGGACATTTCGCCAACTGAATATCTATCCAAAACAGCCAGAAGTGAGGGAAAGGAAATTAAGAAAGGCAAGAGATATGGCAGAAAGATATTTTGCTCTCTCTTTCCCTTTCTTATCCTCTCTCCAATTTTCTCTGCTTTTGTCAAGGAAGAATTATAAAAATAAAAGAGAAAGAGTATAGCTGCAACTGGGTACACTGCACTGAAACTTATGTCATGATTGTCTTCTCTTTGCTTCCATGTCTACCACCCATTTTCTGTTAGATGCAGCTATATATATGTACAATATCATGCCACACAGATATTTTTCACTCCATACCCTCAGTTGTGATTTTGTGTAGTTTGACTATGATGGCTTTGACAGTAACTCTTTTCTCCCTCTGATGCTTTGAATATGATTCCCTAGTCCATTTGATGTTTGCATGAGGACAAGATTGGGGGCAATATGTGAAATTATCTCATACTATCTGATAAAGGCAGAAACCCAACTAATGAGATCCGTGGAGAAGGAATCCAGGGAAGTTTCACCAGGTGTGGAGAGAGTGTCCTTATATCTGCATATCCAAGCCTTAGGTGTAGTTTCATATTGTCCAGTGTTACCCAAATATTTAGTTAATAGCACATTCAGATACTCTACCCTGAAGATTTATCCTGAAGGAAAGAGAAAGTAGAATTATATGTTTAATGTATTTCTTAGAGGGAAATTTTGGTGCATTCATAAGATTTTATAGAGTACTGTCACTTCTGGAACTAAAACTGAGGTGTGGAAGTCAACTTTTACTCTCACTAACTCAGAAACAAACATGGAGTTTGATACTTCAGAGAGGAAATGCCTTTTCACTTTCAAAGCAACTCAGAAACTGATAGTTTCAGAGTAGACACATACTAATTTCTCATGGAAATTTGTGTTCCTGTTTTTTTCTTAAGCTAAAGTAAGTGACTGCTAAACTTTTTGCTAAAGACATATGGCTACTCTGTGTGACTGGTAAACTGAACTATATCCTTCTGGCTGTGAGTTCAAGAAGTCACTCTTGCTATTTAAGTTGTTTTACTTCAGTGTGTTCTTAAATCATTTGAATGCTTTTTGTAGTAAGGGATGCTACATTTACATACATGTTGTTTGTATTGAAATAAACTCAGGTAAGTTATTGTTTGCAAGGGGCACCGGTAGGAGTATGAATTACTGAAGGAATCTAGAAATGTAAGCAGCAGATTTAAGTATTACTGTAGTATTCAGATAAATATTTGTTGTGTGTCTGTGCTCCTGTAAAATTGGACAAAATATTTCTCTTTTTCGAAACCTTTTATCTTTAAACGACCACCTCAAAGTGTTCCCAAAGATGCTGAGCACTTTATTATTAAAAGAGCATTTGTATTAAGCAGATGATTTTTTTACATTCATTGTGCAGTGCGGAAGACAGTTTTCCTCCTTTAATTGTATCTCAGTTATATGTATTTATATTTCCAATTGTGGCTTCTTTTTAAAATGTTATTTCCAGAGCTTTTTTGTATTGCTGCAGGGGAAGTAAAAGCCTACAAGCAGATGCAATGCATGTTCCTAGCAAATACAATAAAAGCAATTTACATCTTTTTGTCATGTCCTGCCATACATTTTTCTTTCTGAAGAAGAAAATAAATTAAGGAAATACTTTCAGAATAATAATTTTGATTTTGCTAATAGAATCTTAGGCAATCTTCTCCACAGAAAATATATTGACTGCTGCTTTGTTACTGCCAGATTTGCTGATGCTTCACATTAAAGTTCTAAACTTGCAGTATGGAAATGCTCATGGAGCGTCACACAAGCTTCAGCCAAATGCCTCATGTTGTCTAAAACTGTTAAACTCGTGCACAGTTATCTATTTATGGAAGGCTAATTTTGATTAAAACAATTTTTTCTAACTTAGGAGTGACGCTGGAAGGGAGTCAGTTTATGATCTAACTTGCCGTAGTAAAGAGAGACTCACAGGGAAAACTAATGTGTGTTAAAGATGATCATATGAATTTCTGCATGAGCATAGCATATATCATACCTTGTTCTACTAATATATGGCTGAAAGTTTCCCTGTTGGGAAGACTAGCTGGTGAAAATTGTGTTGAATTGCTATACTAAGCTTACACTATGCAGATTCAAAGTTTTCTTTTTATATTGTGCTATTAAACTGTTAATTTCTGTTAGCATCTACAAACAGTAATGTGTGGAAGAATTTCTGTATCAACAGCCAATAACTTGAGAGATATTTAATGCAATTTCTCCTGCCATCACATGAATTAACTGCCAAAGCAAAAGGTTCCTATCCTCATATGAATTACCAAAAATCTGTGACTAGTGGAAATATTCCAAGTAAATAAAACTTTGCTTGGTCCTCAGTTCTCCACATAATAATTTTCTGTCTGCACAGATTAATTCTGCAGAATTTTAGAACAGATTTTGCAGTCAAATTGGACCAGTAATAGAGAAGAGCTGAGAGCAATGTGCAGCAAAGGTGCACAGCAACCAAGTGTAAATATTCATTGTTCCGTAGACACTGCTGACCTCCACAGGGCTGTGCCATCCTACACAAAGCTAAATTTGGCTTCTAGCTTTCAGTCTTCCATCCTAGAATTCAACATAAAACATTTAAGAATGAAATGACTCAGAGCTACCTGAGGTTTAGCAAGAATGACCAAATCATCTTAACAAACCTTCTTGAGACTCCCCATTCCCTAAGGACTCCCATCAATGTTACACTACATACCCATGGCATGTACTTTCTTTCCAGGTCATTGGTTAGAATAAAACACTGAATTCAATTTGATTGAAATATTTGTTGTTGGGTTACATGCTATGGCTTTCTCCAAAATGGACATGGTTTTCATGGGTAGACAAGAATATTTCTGACATGGCATACATGTCAGAGAAAAGAGAGAGGAAGAGAAAAATTATCTGTTCTTTCCTCTGCCTCTCCACGGTGGGACCTTCAAATCTGTCAGGTTCTGTAGCTTGTGAGAAATTGCCCTGAAATTAAGTATGCAGTTTGAAGCAGGACTTTAACAGTGGTTACATATTGAGTTCATACGAAGAACAACATACAGTTTTCTGAGTATCTTCAGATGTTGGCAAGTCAGAGTCTAAAGTCTAATCATTTGGACAAAGGGCATTGAGCCATAGTATGAATACTGGCACATAAAAGTTGAATAAAAAACATGATCACTGAAGTTTGATCACTGAAGTTTCATTTGTTGCTAATGAGTCTTTTAAAAGACAGACAATGCATAGTCTATAGCATAGGTATAATTTTTTGTGTTAAGCTGGTTTGAATTCTAGCACTATTTTTGGTTTAGTGAGGTTTATGAGCAGTGTTGTAGTGTGCTGCCTATTACGGATCACTGCTGCTAGGGTCCATCCTGTCATGCGTAACGATTAATGCTTATGTCAATAGTCTTGTATTCTGCTGCAAATGATTTGCATGTTCAGTTCCTTTAGATGCGCAAGAAACTAGTCCTAACCACAGAGTAATGAGCTCTGGATTCTTGAGGACTAAAAACATTAACTTATTCAGGAAGGTGAACTGGAATGACTGATAGGTTTCCCAAAACTGAACTTCTGTGGGTGAAATTATTCCTAGACAGCTGCCAAAAGAAGCACCACTTTTTCTTTTTTTTTAACATTGAATCTTCACCTGCTTTTCAACAACAGCATTGCTTAATTTTTTATTTATTATCAATGCTTTAAAAATCAAAATCACAATAAAAATCAGGTATTTACTTTCTAAGATTTTAGAAATCCAAAGCGGATTTGTTGATTTACTGCTTGCAAGTAACCTCAACTAGCTTTCAATTATTTAAGGAATTTAGACTGGTTACATAAAGTCACATATTTATGTAAATTATGTTAAATTTTCCAAACTGATTACTGACCTGCCATGTTATTATCATGTGAAACACATCTGTAGAAGGTCACAGTACTTTGTGTAGATTCTTTGCAGTTTTTGAAAATTTTCTTCTCAGTTTTTGAAGGCAACATGTGGATCTTACATGAGCAAGTCTAAGATAGTTTTGTACTTAAAGTCTTGGAAAATTATTGCAGCCTTATAATGAAAAGAAAATTATTGATGTTGACTGTATTTTTCCTCTCAGGCCCAATGAATCTAATTGAATGTTACCTTGATAAAGTTATGGGTATCAGGGTTTATTTCATAAAATATGATTTATTTGATGGAAAAGCTTTCCTTCAAAGGAGTTGTTCTTTGAAGTGTCACCAGATACAACAGAAAAAAAGCATATGTTTAATTTACTAGATCTTTTAGTGAGCATTTTAAGAAAAGACAATGTTGTGAGGTAGAATAAATGTCTAAAAAACTTCATATGCTAATAACATTTTAACTCTTTTTATGACATTAGGATCTCCTGAAATTTATGACATCTGAAAGTAATAACACTTCTGCTCCTAAAGATCTAGTCTAACATCCAGTAGAGTCAGTGAAAAGATGCAAGGGAGTATCTTCTGTTGCTTGTGACATTAATAAAATTAGGCTATTGGCTAATGCATTAGCTACTGGCAGTGACAGATTCCAGGGCTGAGCAAATCTTTTGGAGGATACTGCTCTGGTAGTTTCAGCTCTTGTCAGTCACAGTGTTTACAAGTTAAGTAGCTCAGCTGCAACAGTGTGGCACACAGCTAACTGCCATGCACTACATTTGTAGCTAAACTAAGATGTATTTGAAAAAGCTATGGATCCACTTTTGGAGTATATTTTAATGTAGCATAGCACATGAACGAGTGTGGATGATCTAAGAACACAAAACTGATATAAGCCTTCTGAAATTCTCCCACTGGAAAATGCAGTCCCATCTTGCTGGATAGCATCATTATAAGCACAGCTATATATCATTCTGTTGCACGGTGCTTTGTGACATTCCTGCTGTGTGGTTTTGCTTCGTACTGTCTGTTACTAACCATCTCATCCACGGCTTATACTGTCTCTGAAAAAAATTAATGCAAGTGTCAATACAGTGTGCATTTCAGAGTAAGTGAGTCAGGTTCCTCATCCCTGATATGAACAAGAGACCAATACTTGTCATGAAAGGACTGAGCTCTGCAACTTTGCAGTCTAGGAACACCATCACTTTAAAAATGGTAAACTGCAGCAGCTGACAAGTTTGTGACATTTGGAAGCAGGGAGGACTTAATTATCATCCAGCTAATCCCATAAGGAGACATAGTTTGATTTCATTAGTAGAGTATAATTTTGCACACTTCACAATAGCTGCACAGCTTGGCTTAGCTATTCAATGACTCCACAAAGTAGCTTGCATGAACCTACCCCCTTACAATAAAAGGCAATGCCAACAGAAAGAGAATGAAAAATGGGTTCAGGTGACGGGCTCAAATCAGAAACATACTGTCAATTCCTTTCAGTTACTTTTCTTCAAAGGAATTTAGGCATTTCAAGTTAACTCTCTCCAGTACTCATTGCCCTTTTCAGAGCAGCTAGAAAAGTGAATTGACAGCTATGTCATGTTACATACTGTATATTAGAAGGACAATTTACAGATAGTGCTGTGGACTGCAAAGGAAAGAACATCACGGAGAGAGGAGGGTAAATACGCAAACAGCACACATGCACACAGTCCTACAAACACCTATTCATGTATACACAGTTATGGGCATGTGTGTATATGAGTACCCTGACCTCTCACCTTTGAGATCAGCCAGTATAGCTGAAGAAATATTTTTTCGTTAGTATAAAAGCAGTTTAAATATGGATTTCCATTTACAGCCAAAAGCTGTTGATGAATTTGGATTATCCTAATGAATGCTTTTAGATGAGGGGACAGATGAGGAGAAATGGTGTATCTGGAAATGCTGTAACAATTTTTTGAAACAGCTCTTTCTGATTTTTTTTGTTTTGAAATGGAATAAGAGCAGAAAATTAAATAAAAGCATTAAAATTCCTAAAAATGCAACCCAATAAAACAAAACATTTTATTTTATAAAAATATAGATATTTTGTTTGACTAAATGCAGATTATTTTTGTTTTGCTGGAAGGACTAAAAAAATATATTTCATTTCAAACTTAAGTGAATTATCTCCATTTTTTTGGTTTGTACCTCTCAGGGGCAATAATATTAACTTGAAGATATGTTAAGCTACTAAAAGCTGAAGCAAGTATAGGGTTCTGCCAGCTGAAGTATTTAGTGTCAAAAGCCTTATAAAAATAAAAGTGCGGTCATCTGAATAACTTTTTAGAATCATTTGAAATAGCATTTTCATTTCAAATATTTCTTATTCTCTACTTCTCTGTTTGCCTTTTTTTCATTGCCTGCTGCTTGTCCTCTCAGTAAATTTGTGTGGTAGCCTAAGAAGACATTGAAGCTGATTGTAAAAGATGAAGAAAAGGGAATAGTTTAAAAGCAATATAATGGTATGAGAAAAAGGAATTGAAATGAAAAAAAAAATGTTTTGCAATGTAGTGCTACTCAGGGAATAATTCCAACAGAATTAATCAGCTGCAGTACGACAGGGGCTTACTTTATTGCAGGGTTTAAAAGAGCCTTTAGGGTTTCGGGTATGCAGTACATGGGGCCGATCTTTGAGGAAAATCAACAGGAGTTTCAACAGTGAAATTAGTGGGAGCAGGACTGGTTCAAAGGCAATGTACTGGAGAAAGTTGAGTTATTCTTTTTAGGGTCAGATATGAGTTAATCATTCTGATGGAAGTCACTATGCAGAAATTAGAGCATGCACGTAAATCACAACATTGCTGGGTCCTTGGCTGAAATTTGGCAACTACTGAGAGCAAATGAATAAATAGAATTGTGAGTCTATCAGCTGGAACGGTACATATCTCCAAATTAAAGCTAATCTCAGAAAACTTCATGGTGTCTTACTGAGGCCAAACAGACACAGTAAGTAAAAAAATAAAATAAAATAAAATAAAATAAAAAATTCCTGTAAGTCACATTCATGGATCACTGTATCACACAGTTTAGTTCTTCATATCTTTATTAAAAGAACAAAACAGAAAAAAAATGAAGACTAATTATAAAAAATGTGCTATTGTCTAACAATGAGGTATGTGAGCAGCTCTCAAATTTCTCTTCCTATTTAGAGATTGGCTATTACAAGACAACTCTGTTCAGACACAAAGCTAATTTTTAGAGGAACTGAGGGCTTCAGCCTTCACCTTTATTAAACCTTTAATGTCATAATAGTTGATGAGATTACACAGGTTTCATGGTTTCACAAGGATGAAAACATTATATTTGATTCTTGGGGCTGGGAGGGCAGGTTCTGCAGTCAGTAGGATAGCTGCTATCAGCAAGCATGACAGAGTTAGCCACCAAGGGTATATGTACTTTAACTTTTGGCTCAGAAGTAAACTTTTGACATAATCCTGATCATCCTAAAATTTCTATTGCTCTCCGCCTGTGAATGGGTGGTCAGGCTATGAGACCAGACTAGAGTCTATGAAAACAAAACTGCCTGAAATACATATGGTTTTGGTGCTGGGACCTTAGCAATGACTGCTTTGCTCTACAAATCACCTCCTCCACCTCTTATCAGGCCATGCTACTTGATAATGTGGAGACAGCCACAGATACACAGAGAAAAAATTCCATACTAGTTAGGGCTTATAATGTTAGACTACTCTAGGAACTTTATTAGTTGTGTCCTTTCACATATCTGTGCTTAAATGCTAGTTTCATTTCTGCCAGTACATTCTTGGGCATAATGTATAAAGACAAAGATGAACTATATATAAAAACAAACAAACAAACAAACAAAAAAACACAGTTCATTTGCCATAGAAATATGAACAAAGTTCTTTTGGATTCCCTTGATCTGATTTGATTTAGCTGATGTGCTGCAAATCTCTCCCTACTGGCATTTGAGGTTTTCATCCATAAAGCGTGTTCATTTCTCAGCTGCTCCCAAATTCAGCTGTATTACCACAGCTTACTGTGACACTGACTGAGGAGTTGAGCTAAGGTGTCAGATGCTAAGCTTCAGCTGGGATAGCCAAGACTGTGAAATACACCCCTTCTGCTCATGGGACAGTGCAGCAGATCAATAGCTGCAGCTGGAAGTGGCTTTAATCACCTCAGCAAGATAATACTCATTATTGGCCTTTCCAGAGTGCCTTGCTTCAATTTTTTAGAGATACATCACAGAACTTGTATTCTGGAAGGACAGACAGCTAAAATAGCCTAAGTCAACAGTATACGTTTCTGACCTTTGTTTCTTGGGGCCTGGAAAGCCTTTGGGGTAACTTAGGCAGCCCTGAATGTCTCAGCTATGGCATCCTACTGAGGATGGCTTTGATATACTACAGGTTACTCCCAGCACTCCCACTACATCCAGTCCTAGATTGGCTTGTGACACTGGAGCTGTGATAAGACTTTTGAAAAGCAATTTCATGGCTGTTTTCCCCCAGCCTGAATGAGAAAACTCCTTCAGTCACTTTGGCCCTTAACATTGAATGAGAAACTTTTAAAAAAGTGGTTATCACCTGCAGAACATTCCTTTGTGTGGCTGAGCTGCTCTTTGTTTAAATAACCTATTTTTAGAAGTTTTGTTTTGCATGTGATATGAATTGGTTTAAGTATGTCCACTGATGAATTAATTGTTATTTTTAGTAGAACAAATCTTTCAAAAATTCTATTTCACATTGTAGGTATTGGGATAACCTCCTGAGATAAGCAGTTACATCTCATTTTCATTTGTATCCCAGGGTCATTTGTCTTAATGAAAAACATATCAATGTCTCAGCTGTACAAACCTAAGGGGTTATGTCTTACATTCTTTCCACAAGCAGCTTGCAAAACTTTGGACTGCACAGCTTTAGAAGTTGAGATGATCTATAGAGTTCAATTTTAAAGCTATAAATCATGGTGGCAGAGACTTCTGGTCAATAAGCTTATGTGAACTTGTTTCCATTTCTAACCTGCATGTAGTTATACCACACATTCCACACAAGTTCTTATTTGTCCTACTTCAGTGTCTTTCAGCATTAACCTGGCACAAATATGAGAACAAGCTTTTAGCTTATATGTCATATGCTGTAGAATTTGCACCACGAATGCTGAACAAAAATGCCAATCAAATAGTGGTATCAACCATTTCTACCGGTATCAAGTAATGAGAAGCATTAATGAGAACAACAGTGTGATATAGTATAATCATTGTGACTTCAGTAACACCTCTCGGTACTTGAAATTTCATAGACCACCAAATAAAGAATCATAATTTAAGAAGTCACATTTAAAAATCTTGACCTGTGGGTATTTACTTCACACTAATAATGTAATTAACATTTACAAATCTAGATTCTAAAGACTGAGATCAATGACATAGCTCACAGAAAATAGTCAGGATAAAACTACATTAAATAATTTGCCTGTGTCACTTAAAGAATAGATTTTTTTCTGTCTTATTGCATATTCTATTAAAGTGTATAAGAAATGGAAGACTCATCTACTTTGTATTTCTGACAGAGAGGAGTAGGGATCTATCTTGGGTTGAGTTTTTTTTTTTTCATTTGCTATTTTTAACATTTGAGAATGGTCAGTTTTCCACACATTATGAATATACAAAGTATGTCTAATGTGACTGCTGTTGGAGTGGATGTGCTACTGAAGGTAATAGCTGCTTTAAAAAGGAAAGGATTCTCCTAGATGACTTTTACATCAAGTGCCAAAGGTGATGTTTTATGAGTTGAACAGGTTTAAAACATAATGCTGTTTTCTTTGGTCTGGGGTTATATTTTATGAAATACATAAACATATGATAATTGCTTCTTACTGTACACAACAGCATGTCTGAGATTGCATTCTGAACACAAATAAAGAGGTACATCTTTACTCTGGCAATGGCATAAAAATAAAAGCAACCTTTAAAGTAAATTGAAGGGGGTTGGGGAGGGGAACTTTAAATCCAAAAGGCTTTCTCTGTTGCTACAACTGCTGCTTGATTGCTTTCTGATAGAAGAGTGCATATTAAATTGATGGTATATCTAAGCTTTTTCTTGCTACAATTCAAACAATAAATGGCATTTAAAAAAGAATTAATCCCAAGGGTCACACATGATTCTCCTTCAAATGTCCACTACTTCACACTAAATACATCCAATTTCTTTTTGAATTATTATATTCATAGATCTGCAGATGCACATCGGTTAAAACAATTTCTTCTTCCTTCTTTTTTTTTATATCTTCCCTGCCATGAAAGGCAGAAGGTTAAAATCCATCATGCCTTTTCACCACTTCTCAAGCTTTTACATACCTAAAAAGCTATAGCTGATGACTGCTTTTTCATCAGATTTAAATGCAGGCAGTCACACTGGTTCATGAATGAGCAGGTAACTCTGTAAATACGTATCTCCTCTCTCCACGATCTCACATACTGGGCGCAACAGGGATTCTTGTTGCAAAACAGCAAGGACCAAATGACGTTGAAAATGCTCTCATCTAATTCTACCACTTTCATCCACTTAGCAATGTAGCATCAGTGCTCAGACTCAGCAGTCCTGCATCTTACAATCCCTCAGGGAAAAATTCTTATGAAGTTGCCAGTGGCTGGCTGGTAAATTATTTCAAATCATCAGGGTGCTATTCATCTAAAATGGCTTCAAAAGAAGAATGATGGAGTTCTAGACCTGGACATTCCTTTTTTTTCCCCCATGGAGGCAGCCATCTAATAAGGGTAAATGGTTCTTGTGAAGTATAAAAGAAAACTAAGTTGTCAAGCACCCTTGTAAAATTTTGTTTATAAGACTGTTTTCAGATTTTGGTCATCATTCTGTGGGAAAAAGGCCTGCTGTGGCAATTATCATTTAGAGTGTCTGAGGGGCTGCCGGTTGGTCTCCTCATGCTAGAGTTATTTTTCATTTGCCAAGGACATACTGAGGACTCAATTTACAAGGTGAAAAAAAAGCCATTTATAGAATAGGACACTTTCTTGCTGTTACTAAATAGCAGGCCCATTAATATCTCTTGTTGGTTTTCTGCTCTGAGGTTGTTTGCCCCATGATGTATCACAAAGGATCTTTAAACTGAAATTACTGGTAGAAAACTGAAAGAGATTAAATGAGAAATATAACAAACTTTTTACACTATTTCCTCCTCATTTGGGCAATATATACTGTTGATGCCTACTCATTTAGCTCCTGCATGTCAAACTGTTTTCCTCTAATAGAAAAAAAATCTGGCCAAGAGTAGATAGAAAGAATCTGGTTTCATTAAATTATTTTGTATGAAATATAAAATTTAGAAATCATCTGTTTAACAATGCCACATCAACTGTCAAAAGTGAGAGAAGTACTACTCCAGTTCTGCTCTAATCTTTGAGGCTCCTTGTTCTTGTTTTGTGTCCTAGGCAACCATATGTATCTCTGAATATTATGTGACTGTAATAGTAAATCAGAAATCACTTCTAAAATTTGGATAGCATTTTAATCCCCTTTTTGACAGTTATAAATGACTATGTATGTATGTATGTATGTATAAAAAGAAATTTGCTCTTAAATCCCTAAACCTTTTTTTTTTTTTTTGCCTCCTTAGTGGGTCCTCAATGTTGGCAATGAAAATCTTTCAGCTAAAATCAATGAACATTATACTTCATAAGTTAAATGCATCCCTTGCTCTCAAATTAATAAATAAAAAGCTTTCTGGTTTGCCAGTCTGTTTCATTTTTGCTATCTGTAAGGGTTATTTCACAATTCTGAATTACCAAACAGGATATACAAGGTATAAATTTCATTTCAGTGGCTCAGTTCTACTAATAATTTGTACAAGTTTTCCAGTATAGTGTTTCAGGACCTTTTTCAGTGAGGGAGTCGGATGCACATATATATACCATTGAAGTCAAGCTCTAAAGGGAATGATCCAAAGCTGTTGAAACTGATGAAAGGTCTCCAAAAGTCCTATAGCTTGGGTTATGAAACTTTTATAATCCTTGGGTTATAAAAACCTATATTCCTACCGAAATTGGTGGTAGAGGTATTGCTGATTTCAGCTGTAGACTAGACAGACAGAGGCAGTTTAAAGCTATTTAGACACACAGGAAACCAAAGGTAAGAGTTAGATTCTTAAGATTCTGCCATTGGGTTAAAGTCTCCTCCTTTCTCCTGGGCTCACTCACCTGTTGCACGGTGTAAAGTGGTGATGCCATTCTTATGTAGGACCTCAACACAAAGAGTCCTCTGCTAAGTGTAGATGCCAATGACTGTCCTAGCAAAAAGGAGTCACAGTGTTGCCTTTGACTGCAGATGCAGGAGACACTTTTCAGTTTATCCCAGTGCTCAGTAAATTCACGCAGCCATGTGAGGGTATCTAATTTATATATCCTATATTCTGGGAAAGTTCCCTATCTATCAGACCAAAGCTAGTGCATGCAGATTCTTTATTCCTCCTCTTGACCCTGTTCAGAGAAGAAGGCAAACTTTACAGGCCCAGCAAATGATTAAAGAAGAAATATAGTCTTCCTACTTGATAGCTTTGTGGTTAGGGCAGTCAGTAGCTAATAAATAATCTTAAGGTTCTAGGCTTTACTGTCAATTTTCTTTTAAATCCAGTTAGTCTTTACTATAAGACATAAATAGAACTGCAGCTGAGATTTCCTTCATCTCCTTGTTGAACCAAGCAACCTGTCTGACTTCTTTTGACTGATCTGAAACCGTTGACTGCTCTGAAACCTTTCCATTCCTTGTATTTTTCATAGTCTGTTCATTAACTTGTGGTTGTGCATTCATATCAGTGCAATCTCTGGGGCTTCACACATGATAGTATCATCTGTATTTCTGTAGAGTGTGGGACTTGCATTGAAAATTGGGACCCACTATCGAAGGCTTGATACAGCCACATGCTATACATGAAAGTGTGCATGTTATCCAGATAAATTACCTGTAGAAAAATACATTTGTGTTATTTCTATTTGCTACTTCACAAGTGTTTTGCATACACAACTATAATCAGACTGAAATATGTTTGAGATATGTTAAGTGTTGGTGTGGACTGAATCCATTATTAGAAAGTAAGCATTTTCACTGGCAAAAAGCCAGATAAGGGACTAATAACAGGGTTTGGCATACAGTACAGAGTAACAATAATTTGCATGTCAGTAATTGGAAATATATACTAATGCATGTCATTTACCTCTCCAAATATGTCACTGATGAATATCTAAAAGCAAGTGCTTAAAGCTCTCCCCTCCGATATTTTTTTAGAAAAATGGTTCTTGTTTTACTGTTTAAAACACTGTATAATTTCCCACATAGAAATGGAATTGCTTTTTTTCTTAGCCTTTAAAAAAAATATTTTTTATGTTCTTTCCTAGCACTGCTTGTCCTTTTTACAAATTTGCAGTTCTGCCTAGTGGCTTCATTTGGTTGTTTCAATGCTCTAGAAACAGGTAGCTTATAAAGCAACATATTAAAATGACAAGTAATTTCTTCTCTAAATTATGACACATGCCTAGCTTGAATATAAATAAGAAGTCACTAATTGCTACTAATTTAATAAAATTCATGGTCTCTTTGCCCTTCTTTAAGGATTCAATATCTCGTGATTTGGAGGCGAAGACTATAATAGGGTTTATGCATAGCCTGGCATGAGCATTATAGCCAGTTCATGGTTTTCCATAATTTTGTCTCACACTTGAAGATTTTTCATGAGGATAACTTTCAAATTTTGACATTATTCAAATCAAAAACTAAAAATGAAATGTCATTGAAAATTTACAGATGTTTTGGGAAGTGAACCTAAAGAACAAAACATTGAGTTGCAAGTTAATAATTTTTCTTAGCAGATATATTCAATGGCAGAGTATCAGTCAAACTGAGGATAGTCTCCACAGTTCAGCTGACAGGACCTCACCTGGGTCTTATGTGGTAGCTCACAGCTGTATTTATACAGAAGTCCTGTTTCAATTTTTTTTCTTTAAAAACAGACTTTAATTGTTCTGAAAATGTATGAACAATTTTCAGCATGGTGCAAAGACTAATAGTCATGAATTTCAGTGAAGTGCAACTGTAATCTTCCTGCAATATCTACTGAGAATTAGTGAGGAAAGGAGGGAGGGACAGAAGGCAAAACAGATGTGGCTGTAACCTGGGGAGAGAAAGGGAAAAAAAAGGGAAGCTGATACAAGTAAAGGGGACAAGAAGCCAGGGCTCAGCAAATCCCAAGATTAACTTGTGCACTGAAGGTAAGGGAAGGAGATGCTGCTTTTGTCTGGGAGTCCTACTGCTCTCGAAATGTAGCAAACAAAGTTTGGAGAAGAGTTACCCCACAATTTAAGTTACTTGGAGGAACTGGGAAAAAACCTGGGGAGATGACAAATAACTAGAATTGCTGAGTCCTCACAGCTATGAGAGAGCAGTGTTATACAACGAAAAATCAGGTCCTTTGTATTTCAAATAATGCATCTACAATGACCGGATACGGCCTGCCCTAACCTCTCTCTATCTCCATTCTGCATCTGTAAAATGGGAACAATGTCCATTCATCTCACAGCAAAGTAATGAAACAAATTCACTGAGAAGCAATCAGAATGTATACTGATAAAGGGCCAAGAAAAGTCCATAGCAAGCTCAAGAATTCTCCCTTCAAAGCAAGTTTTGAATACAGAGCTGTAAATATAGTTGGGATAGAGAAGGACATTGAATAACAAACAGAAAACAAAATAATACTTATCTACTGACTCAGTGAACATTGTCCGTTATATGTTCTGTCTGCAGCGTGGAATGGTATAGAAAGTAATATGTAATCATGGAGCTACAGATTGTATCATAATTCAGAACACTAAGGTAAAATGCATTTTTTTGAAAATTTTAATTATATTTTATAACTATCAAAAACTTCATTTTTCCACCTTATTAATTTTATTTTAATGAACTTTTTTATGTTGAAAATGCTGTTTAGAGATAATCAAATCCATAAAAGGAAGGAAGAAACAACAACAGGACAAATAAATACTTTTTCAAACACTGTATATTTCAGAATAATACATTGTTAGGGTCTTTCTAGCCTTCCACATGTATGAACAGAAGCCTAGCTTCTGTCTGCTCATCTCCCTGATAAATTCATTTGAATGTTCTTCTGTTTTGCCACCAAAAAGACTCCTTAAAAAGACAAATATTTTATTATCACACAACACAACTCCAGTACAGTAATAATCATAGCTAAACAATATACGGAATTATTCTAGTTAGATTAAACTATATACAGTTGCCTCTGTGGATGTTGTTTCACTCAGGAGATTCCACTGGGAATAGTTCCTAAAGAGAGGCTTTGGAGAGGATGCACCTACTCACAAAAATAAGAGGATAAGAAGAGGATTTCTGCAAGCAGTGGGAGAGAAAGCATAGGTAAGTTAATTATGTCTATTTTATCTCTCATTCACACTTCCCATTTAAACTGCATTGAAAAAAAACCCCACCCCACCCCACCCAAAACACAAGATTCCAGGGGGTTTTTTGGAAGCAGAGCACTCTGGGTTAAGACTATTGCAATACTTATGCAAACCTAGCATAAAAACTGTGGCCTGAATTTCTACAGAAGCAGAAGGTGTATATAAGTCCCTCATGCATATGTTAAGCTCTGTGTTATGTTAAGCTCCATAACTCAAGGTCCTACAGTACACAGGAGTCACCTTCTGTGGGTATGTGTCAGAGAAGCACATTTAAGCCTTGCTGTTATCATTAGTATGGAGTATTCGCCAAGAGACCTTTTGCTTAGGAAGACTGTTAATGGTGAAAGATCATTCAGAACAACTGTTACAGGCTCATGCTCCAGGCAGTCCCTTAGTTCTCTTTTTCTTCACTGACTATACAGGGAACTTAGGGAGACTGTGCTGTCTAAGATGAAGTTATATTCAGTGAATATTCCTACATCTCTTTGCATTGCAATAGGCACTGTATTATGGGTTCTACTATTTTTTCCTCAATCTGGAAATTCCCCCTCTACACACTGAATACCAAAGGTGTCTGGTAAAAAAGGGAAAAGCCACAAGAGATAGCCCTCTTTTCCTTTTAGTCCTTCCCCAAACACTCCCCCCACCCCTGCTCTGGCCCTCCCCATGCCCCTGCAGCTGCGACAGTTAAGGCATTTATTCTGGGCTAACGGGGACTGCAGGATAGGAGAAATTTAAGGTCAAAGGCTCGGGCTTGGTCTGGATCTCAGTCCACCTGCAGTGGCTGCTGACTCACTAGATGAAACTGCTGCTTCTCCTTGGAGGGAGGTCAATGCTTCCCCTCTCAAAAGGAACAGGGTTTCCCCTGTTAGCACAAGGCTGCTATGCTAACCTTGTGTCAGCTCCCCAGGGGTTTCTGTACAGAGGCTAAAAATGACTGAAGAGGAGACTTTAATGGGTTCTTGAATTCAGGGGCTTCTGAGAGCTGCTTATAGAGGCAAGGCAAAGGAAGAGAGCTATCCAAACCACCTCAGAGAAAAAGAGCAGAGCCTGATTTGAAAGCTTGAGAACTAGCTAGGTTATACCTAGGCTGTGTAAAAACACATAAGGAGTTAATGATTCCTGCCCAAAGAAAGTGTATTGGATAAAGACCAACAGTACACACAGATGCAGCAACCTGCATCTAATTAAGTTTTTACCCGAGATGAGATGACACTGATCTAAGACTGAAGAAAGAAGAATTCTCTGCAAGGAGGAATAAACAGCTTTGTTCAGAGTATTCAGCATTCCTTTCACATTTGGCATGTTTTCTTCCTTCCTTTGCTTATTTCCTGTATCCTGAATGAGAAAATGTGTTGAGCAGCTGCCCACAATTGAGAGGTGGAAACATAAATAGAGGCATAGGATGGAAATGAAATAACCTCATGTCATTCTCTGTTGTAGGATCAAAGGTCAAGATTTCTGTTTTTTTCGCATATTCAGACTACCATGTATACAGTTTATTTCTTAAGATATAACTCAAAGCAGCCTGTGATTGTGAGGCTTGCTAAGTTAATTGTCAGAAGATGCCTGGCACACTTCCTTTCTCTGTTTTGAAATTTGTATTCTGATCAATGCCCAGGAACTTGAAATCCCTTCATATCAACATTATAACTATTTACAAGATTCCCTTAACTGCCTCAACATATTCTCTCTCTGTTATTCTAACCTTAGAGCTCTGTAGCAAACTGTCTACGAATGCTGCTTTACAAGTTTAACTTTCCCCACACTTCAAACAGCCTTTATTAAAGTTATCAGATTGTGTGTGTGATTTCTTCTCTTCAGATTCAATGTTCTCCATCACTTATACCACTGCACTCCCACTCATCATGTTAAGGCTCACCTTTCTATATATTCCTGGTCTTGGTGACTGAGGTATTCCTGTCAACTTTGTAATTTACCTCAGACCTCATTATTATAGTAGTTCACATTTTATTTCATATACTTTCAATTGTATATTTTATATCTGAAGTACATTTTTGTTCTAAAGATTAGACTATTTCCAGTCCATTTCTTTTTTTCTGCTCCCCAGTATTTGTCAGAAGCATTCCATACATTTTTTCCCCATGTTCTCCAAGTTCTCTTTGTGTTTTTATAAACAAGTGCAGTTTCTTTTCTAGTTTCTCATAGTGTAGGTGGAATCACTTTCAGATAATATAGATCTTATGCTACTAGAATATAAATATAAACCCCTCCATGTAGAAAGCTGACGATTTCGTTTCCATGTCTTTATAAGAGAAAAACAGCAAGATTTCGTCTTTGAGTGGAGACTGTTTTAGCTATGGAGACTGTTTTAGCTAAGATGTTAACTAATCAAGCTATTCAGGAATCACTGCTGTTAACTGTGTGCTGGGTATTTCATGACCCTTTGATCCACAATTCATGAAATTCTTTGTGTGCTTTGGGATGTTCAGATAAATTATTATTGGTAAGATATTACACTATTATGAATAATGATATTAATATTATTAAATTGAATTAGTTTCACGTTGCCTAAACAGAAAGATAAGGCAACACTGAATTTCACTGTTTATAATTTGGCAATATCCACTGTTATGTCATTGACAGAAACATCATGCCTTCAGAAATAAATGTCCTACAGGTTAAATAAAAACACACAATGTCTATCAATATTACAGTGCATTAGATAGGTGTATAAATGGAGGAGAACACTAAACATTAAACTGACTATATGAATATTTTGCCAATTTTGGAAATTAGGGAATTTGTAATTCTGATCTAACTATATTGGTATATTTTTTAATTACTCCACTGGTGTCTGTGTAATTATTTTTTCATACATCTTGAAACTGAGATATCAGCCTGTCCCTTTATAAACAGAAGCTCTTTGTCTCTTGCTGCTGATATAAAAAGGGTATCACAGCAAGGGAAATGAGAAACAGTCACTTGAATCGGAGGAGCTGAATGTGCTAATTATTTATCTTCTGTGTCTTTGTTTTGTTGGTTTAGCTTGTGCATAATGTAAATTAAGGCATTCTGAATGCTTAAAAATGTGATCATAATGCAGTTTCATGTTAAACTATTTTTTGCCTCTGAAGGTCACACTGATTTGTAAACCAGCCTCAACATGAAACCTGTGCAGAAAATTTTGATACGGCTCAGGCAATATAAGGATGGAGCTCACTTCATTCACCACTAGAATGCAACTACTTCTGAAACATTGATCTATTTTCTGTGCACAGCAACGTTGTACAGTTCAGGGAAGAAATGAAGGATAACACTTCTCCCTTTTGAATAATATTTATCAGTATAATTACTTCACCTACTGTTTATTTAGCTCATCCACCCACATTACACAGAATCTTTAAGGTTGAAAATTGCTTACAGTCATTGCTCTGCTTCAGCTGAAAGCCATATCGCTGGAGCCTGGCCAGTTTATTTGATGTATTATTGTAAAACAGTACCTACTGCCTCCTGAACATCTCACTGTTCCTTAAAACTTTTTCAGCTTAATACTGACCTAGCCAAACTCTTCTTAGCTTGTGATATATAAGAGCACAATCTCAAATGTTATGAGTGCAAATCGTAAAATTCTGCACAAAACTGCATAAACCACTCTTTCACTCTGTGTGAAGAATCCTTGCACCGCCGTTAGGGCAAATGAATGAATGTTTTACCTATAAATAAACTTCTCTAGGAAGATGGAATACACGGAAAAGGAATCAAGCTGTTGTCCTTTAACCACGATTATTTTTTGCCTCGTAGGACACTGGAGACCGTGGGATTCCCCAGGTGTGGATTCAGCTATCACCAAAACAAGATGTGCATCTCCTGCAAAATGACAGGGAGATCCTTCTCCCCCTGGATTAAAGGATAAATGAAGACAGTCAGGTCCGTTCACAGACACACATTTGCTTCTAGGGTGCCACACATAATCTGTTGCCATGCATGTCTTAGCTCCCTATCTTTATAACTGCGCCTTTCAGTGGGCAACGTGCTAGAATGACTGCCCTTCTTGGCAAAGACTTACTTTGCACTAAATCCTCAGGTGCTAGGAGTGTAGTGCAACAGAGCTGGGGAAAACAGAAGGGTTATTACCTAACCATGACTTTAATTAATCTTTCTCTTCCAAGATTCTCCTTCTCATGTGATGACTGCAGAATTCTTTTTCTTCAAACTGGGAAAACAGAGGACCAAACAACTTTGTCCCTGGGCAGTTTATTGCCTTTGTGCTACGTTCTGTTAGACTCAGAATCTTGTTGTAAGCAAAAGGCAACACAAATTATGTAAGGGACTACGAATTTATTGTTAGGCCAATTAACTTTTTAACAGTCCAAATATGTAACTAATACAGAAAAATCTGTAATAATACCCTTAAAATTGTTGTACGTAAACTAACTCATAGATACCCCTCTTACCTGGTGTTATTCTCACCTTTCCAATGTCCTCCTGGGCCCTAAAATCAGCACTTCAGTCTGCCTCAAGAACTGCAGGGTAAGAAAGGTTTTGATAAGTTTGACAAGGTCTTCACTGGGAGGAAAAGGATGTTCATGGATTGTATGTGACATTTTTGTGTGGTGGGGGGTTCTTCCTCCTCAGTCTGGTACACTTGGGTTTATTTTATACAGTACTTCTTCGCGCGGGTGCTGCGGCGGGGCGCTGCGCGGCGAGGGCTGAGCGCGGCCCGGGCGCCCCCCGGGGCGGCTCAGCGGCCCCAGGGCTGCTGGCGGGGG
>NW_020449864.1:421260-425772 GCF_003343035.1 Apteryx rowi | reverse complement strand
GGCGCTTGGCCGCGAGGCCGGCGCGGCAGCGAGCGCAGCCCGGCTCCGGCCGCGGGGAGGGAGCCCGCGCCAGCACCCAGCCGCCGCGCTCAGCGCCCGCGCAGCCTCCCGCCTCTCGCTAATAATCACAAAAAGTCATATTCACCAGGTTACAGTTCCATCTCCAGATATAATAGAAACACTTTGTTTGCCATGATATTTGTTGTGATAGCAAATATGTTCAAAGTTACATCTTACATTCATGCAAAAGACCTATTATAAAAAACCTGCCTTGACACAATAGCTTGTATCTAAATATATCTTAAGGCAGAGTTCCCTGGAACAGATGAACACATATTACTAAGCTGTTATTCCCACTGACTTTATTTAGTGAATTAGCTGGTGACCTGTTAGCTACCCTTCTCATTAGTGAAATTTCCATTTTCCTTGAAATTAATTGCATTCAGGTTTGCTAAATAGCATTTGGATTTATTCTAAAATTAATAAGTACATTGTGTGCTCATACATATAGATATGGTGAAAACTTTTTTTGGAGTCATTTTCTTACACATTACTGAATAACATGAATCCAAAACTGTGCTTTATTGCATAGACTTATCTCTGCTTTTATCTGAATGCATAACATTTATTTTTAATGCTAATGCATCCTCTCTGGAAATATCACTAGCCTGTAATGACATCTTTTTTTCGGTTTAAAGATAGCCCTTCTGGGCATGCTTGAGAGAACTCAGAAGAAAAAAAGTTTCTGTTTGTTTGGTTTATTCCTGTTGTGTATTAGGATGATGAAAGGTGAAATGTACAAAATGCTTCATAAAACGTTAACGTGGTGCACACATAAATTAAGCTGTAATAAATACGATTTGTCTCATAAAGACCAAAAGAATGGTTTCAAGAGGGTGAGGTCTAAATGAAAGAATTCACATACAATGAGAAATAGAGAAAAGTTGAATGTTTGTTCTGTGCTTTTCTTGCTCACTGTTTTTGGGGTCACTTTGAGGGTTTTCTTTTTTCCCTATCAAAAATGCTTTAAGCATGAATTTTTGTCACACAGTAAATCAGTATGGAGAATTTTTTAATCCTGGTCTTTCACAGGTGATTAAGAAACACCAAGTACTGCTAGACTGAGATTTTACAAAGGCAGGGAAAGATAACACTTTTGTTGAAGTCAAAGGTGAAGGATATATAAGTAATAATAAAAGATTCAAAGTATCTCTTTTTTGTCCTGTTATGACTTTGACGTGAAGTTCATGGCAGATTACACTGGTTTGGAAGAAAAGGTAACTTGAATGGTAACCCTTGATGCTTCTCCAGACCAAAGACTTTTACAAAACCAAAGATTTTTACAGACATTAATTAATTTCTGTAGTGTGCCATGGTATATAACACAACTCAGACTAGATGTTTATTCAGATCTATGAACAAGAGATCCCTTTACACTGTATTTTGGAAGTATCTGGAAATGGATCACAGTTGATCTTTAATGTGGGCAGGCATTAGGTGAATGATCTATAAAACTGGATGAGCTGTTCATTTAGCTTTAATATCTTCTATCTAGATTTGTAATTTTACATAGGATTTTCAAATGTTTTCATCATTGGCCAAGATTTCCATCACTGCAATAACAAGAAGGGTCAGGGGGGCAGAATTAAGAGAAATGCAAAATATTTTCCAGAACTTTCCTTTGGCTTAAGATTCATCTTAGCATGACCTTCCTGAAAGTTGGCTATCTACTCCAAGGTACTTATCTGATCTTCTGGAGAGAGGAATTTGCGTAAGACAGTGCATCCTAATGTAGCCTAGATATATGAAATAGGATAAAGGTATCTTTCTCTCTTTGTTGACTACAGAAAGAATCTCACCAAGATGGCTAAAATTAGTTGGGATGAGACTTACTCTTAGGGAGCACATCCCACCAAAGACACCTGATCTCACAAATTGATTCGAGTGTGTACAGAGATAATTGGGATTTTGCTTACAGATGAAATTGCTGCCTTGGATTTAAATGTCACTTTCTTCAAGAGTTCTATTAACAGAATAGAAATTTAGCCCTAGAGTTCCTAGGCATAAATATGAGTTTGTTGTGAAAATTACTTGTCTGTTGTTTGAGTTATGTATCTTTTATTAGGATGTTTGCGAAAAGCAAATTGTTTGAGGGAAAAAGTGTAAGGAAAGAGATAAGAAGGGTAGCTAGGAAAGGATAATTTATTCTTCAATATGTATACGCTGAAGAACATCCAGATACATCATTAATAAAATTGTGAGCCTTAAGATATAGAAATCAAAGATTAAAAGAATGTGCAATGGGAAAATAAATTATGTTATCCCTGTGTCCATTATTAAAATTCAAAATTTTGGGTCATACACGCTAACAGTCCTTAGCAAATATCTCCAGCAGTGTACTGCCAAGAAATCCTAGCTCTACATAGTGGACATAGTCTTTTTCTTGTATGTCTTCCAGACTGAAGAGAAAAGTGACTGCAGTCACTATAATAAACACTCCTGACCTATGGAAAACACAGTGTTAGAAATCTCCAGCACTGTTTACTCCTTTTATTCTGTAGGAATATTAAAAACAATTGTGTGCCTTGCTGTACATATCAATCAGCTAAAATCAGCATAATGCAGTGTCTCACTGAAATTCAATTCTTGCTTTACAAGATTGGTAATGTGATGGGTAACTATGCACATGGTGAGTGCTGATGCTGAGGAATACTCTAAGGAAGGATAATTTCAATTCTCAGGACTCTTATCAACTGGAAACAAACAAACAACTTGTTAAAATTATATGTCATTAATTTTTCTTTGTATCAGCCTGCCCCAAAGTTAATAGGATCGTATATAGTACTGGGAGCATATAGAAAGCATGGCATATAGAAGATTCTTTTGTTTTGTCTCTTTTGGAAACCAGGATTAAAAGCTTGCTTCTGTTCCTTACTTAACAAACCCTATGTTTCAGTTTATACTTTTGTAGGGTTACTGACTTAAAATAAATTAATGCATATGCTTAAAGTTAAGCATGTGCTTAAATTCTTGGCTATATTAGGGCTGGAATTTTCAGCAATTTACTGGATCAAACCTTTGAAAAATGAGATATTAGCACATAATATTTACGAGAAAAGGAAATGGAAGCAAGAAATTCCTTTTCATTTTTTTATGCTTTCTCTTCTGAACAGCCTTTCTGTCTTTTCTGTGTTAAATTTCTCTCATTCAGGTCTTTAAACATAGTGCAGGCTGACTATTATCTTCTGAAGATGAGCATTAAGGAAGGAAAATAAGAGTAGGATGAAAGGGTGATAAAATTTTCATAGTGAAAGTGAATAAAGACAAACTATAGGCAATAGTTAAAGAACACTAATAACCAGCACTGGGAATCCAGACATTATATATTAATAAAGTTCTTTTCTTTTTACTTTGAAATACCATTTTCTCAGCATTAGTAACAATAATAATGGTCCTCTTCACTGCCTGAGAATGCACACAGAACTTTTACAAGGATAATCACACAGTTTTGTGGAGACGCTCTCCTGCTCCATTACTGCAGTATTAAACTCAGTGGATCTTGGTTTTTTAAAAAATAGCCATAGCATATGGAACAGAGAAGGTTGATTAAAAAATAGTAAAGGACATATGTTTAACTAGAAAAAAAATAAGTGTTCCGCATTGTTTACATATTACTGTGCATTCAAAGTAAAATAAAAAAGGAAAACTACATTTAAATATGTATTTCTTGAATTTTAACATTTACCTCTCTGCTTTTTAGTGAACGGCTTGTGTTCCAAATTTTGATTCTGGAAGGGTTTGGTATTTGGGATAAGAATAAGATTAAGCTTCTCAGTTGCAACAAAATGACAGTGCTTCAGAAGACTGCAGCTATGACAGAGTAAGTAGGTTGTTTACCACAGCTAGCATTTGCTTTTGGGATGGTTATGAGACAAAGGATGCTGCATTATTCTTACTTTTTTTTTTTTTTTTTTTTCCCCACAAGTATCAGAGGGATTGGCTGTATGGACTTGCTGTGCAAAAGCAGAGTTATCAGTAAAGTTTGTTTTAAAAAGAGACTGCAAAGGTAATTACCCAGCTTATCTAATATACACCAGGAAAAATTTCACATAATGAGAACAGTATCAAACAGTCACGATAGCTGTACAGTTTTAGTCCCATCAGCAAAGCCTGCTCTCTGAGATTTTGTACCTAGTTTTACTGGTTGGGTCCTACAAACTGTGCTGAACAGTTCCTGAAGGTTTCAAGCAAAGCCTTTAGATCTTTGTTTACCTGACCTCGCAAACCCAGGTGAAAGTGAATAAGGAGCTCAAAATTTGGTCAGTGATGAAGCAGTAAGTGGATAGTTGTCAGCAGAATGAATTTTTTTTTAATCATTATCTTGTCTCACTTGAGAATCCTGCTCTGGCTGAATACCTGGAAGCGGTATTGCACACCAGCCTTACTTGCACACTAGCCTTTCTGACATGTTGATATCTGTGCAGCAGCTTTTGTGAATGTCATCTTCAGAAT
>NW_020449864.1:365307-421197 GCF_003343035.1 Apteryx rowi | reverse complement strand
AAAAAAAAAAAAAAAAAAAAAAAAAAGCCCAGATCATCAGTTTAAGATCTTCATGCAATTTCAGTATCAAGTTAGAGCTACACCAAGGCAAAACTGGGTGCCAAAGCTCCTGAGCTAGATCTTTTAACAAGGATGCATTTTAGCAGCTGCAGTTTAGGGTTGCATTCCCATTCCTGTGTTATGCTGAGAATAGTGAATTCACAGTATTGTAATACTTGGTAAAAACAACAGCCTCCTTACTATACAAATCATCAAGCACATCCCTGGCCTGCATTCTAGGTGCCTTTTTTATGATTATATGGCAGAGTATACGCTGTTCCCCAAATCACAAGAGATACCAGTACTAACTAAAGTCACAAGACTAGAGAGCCTCAGAGAACGCTAATACATTTCAGAGACTCTGATTTCTGGCTGTGGACCCTGAACATGGTGACAGCTATTGTGCTGATGCTTCCCATTCTCAAAAGCCTGTCATACCCAATTAAAAATTGCATGCTGGTATTCCCTGTTCATTGCAGTGGTAGCTTGCTGTGGAGATATGCTTACCTTCTACCTGCTACAAGTAATCTTGCTGTGTTTATCTTCTGTTCCCCCCTACACACACATACACATGCACACACGCACACACACACAAAGCTCCTAGAACAAAGACTAACTGCTTACTCTGTTGCCTGTGTCAATGTTTCATTATGCATCTTATTTTTTGAATGCAAAATTGTTGGTTTGATCTCACAAAACCCGTCACCCTGCATTTTCCCTTGCTCTCCTCCTTCTAAAAATTAGCTATTTTTACAATTCTTTCAGGCAGCACATCAGCTTATATGATGCTGCCTCAGATGAGACCTCTAATTTAGATGTCTATGTTAAGAAGCTATTCTCCTTGGAGTCTTCCAATATTCAGTAGAAAGAGAAAAAGTGGCTCCTCTGGAGAGTGATTTGGAATGCCATTATAAAGCCCTGCTCTATTTATAAATAAATATAAAGTTGTTTATAAAACAACTTCTGGAGGAGTCTATCCCTCTCCATTGACCACAGAAGGAGCCAAGAGCGACTGGACATTCACACTGAACCTCAGATCAGGTACCGTTATGAAGCAATGTAACTGTTGTCCTAATTTTGCTAAAGTCAGAAGAATTTGGTAATCTCAGACTACAAGGAAGCAGTAAGACCTTGTTAAGGAAATATATTTAGGTTTATATCTTTCAGTGAAATTCAAAGTCTTAAGTGAGAAAGATAATTGCTTGTTTATTTTAATGAAATCTGTGAAACATAGGATCCTGAATATCTTTTATAGTTGGGGACTTAAATACCTGCAAGATGGAACACTAGTTTGCCTCGTCTCATTTGTTATTGTATTTCTAGGATTGTGACACCACTCCTTACGGTAAACAGCAAGAATGTTTCTGACATCTCTGGCTTATGGTACAAGTCTAATGTGTAGAATTTCCTTTAAAATTAATGAGTATTGCTATCAATAGAGTATACAAATGGACAAATATCAAATTTGTCCAGTTCTGCTTTATTGTTACTGCATTTGGGGAAGTTCTTAGACTGGAAATCATTGAAAATCACCAAGTACAAAGAAATCACTTCTAACTCAAGAGGGCCTGCACCTTTCACAGTTGAAGACTGGAAAAGTAGGTGGTGGAAATAAAATGTCTGCACATACACAAGAATTTCAGCCTGTACGCCAACATTTAAGAGTCTTGTACCATGTGAAACAGCTTCATTAATACAGCATAAGCCATTCCAAAGCACCCTTTGCCTCTGTGGCACATTAAACAGGGGCAGCATGGTTTCACGTCCCCATTCTAAATTGGTCCATATGTGGATCTGATCACAGATTTTCTCTGTCCCAGTGATGATACACTGTTACAAAGCTACTGGTTATAAGAGGATTGTACCTCTTGGCTACCTTCTGGGCGGGCTAGATTTGCTCTGAGACTAGAGTGTTGGGAAGGTAAATGAGGAGAGTCTACAGTGAGAGGCTACAGTGAGAATAGTGATGGAGTTTATGTTGGTACCTCAGCATTATAGCTCTTGACCTTGCCAGGTCTCACCTGACATTGTATTTGCAAATACCTACAGTACTATGTCAGCAGACACTTAAAAGCTTGCAGCATGAGACATCTACAGGGCTAGGAGGCAGGTGAATGAGCACTTTGAAGAAGAATTCAGGACCATTTGAGTCTCAGACAGTGCTTAAAATAGCAGTTAAATGCCTGAAATCTGTTATGAATCTAACACTCATATTTACGGAGTGAAAGGTCTATACAGACTAATTCAATAGACTTTTCCTTGCTTGGAAATTTAGTATGCCAATATAAAACTTTGGATGTAGGAAGTTACAGTATTGCACGATCATGGCTAAGATATCCAAGCTCCGTGCCAGAAGAGAGTGAGAATCTAAAGTGGGATTTATAGGCAGTACAGAATTAGTGTCAGTCTTCTAGTATGGCAACTTACAGTTCTGTGTTTCGTGGCTAATACTAGAGCAGGATGTGTTAACTGTGATAACTGAGAGGTATGTGCAGATTCCCCTCTTAGCTTATGCTTAGTATTAACTTAAAACTTTAAAGCGCTCTGCAAGGGTCTTAAAAATGTTGGAAAATACAATGCAGGAAGCTAATGGCTAAAGGTTTAAACATAAATTTGCTCTAACTTGTTTGTTTTTCATTTAGTATCTTATGAAGTTGGCTTTATTCCTTACTCACCTACAGAAACTGATGATTAGAGCCAAAATCACATCAGGAAGGGAAAGGAATGAGTCACGATTCACCCAGCACAGCTCCTCTTTCCATACTAATTTTGTTTGTTCAAGTTGGCAGGTACAATCTGGAGTTTTATTCCAAACAAACTTCTTGAAAATGTAATGTTGCTTGCTAATGATTACAGCTGAGATGGCAGAGAAATTGTCTTGAAAATATAAAATGCCACTGGCAAACAATTTATCTTAAAAACAGATATTCTGCTGAGTAATGACAGAAACAAAAAGAAGTGCCAATTGTCCTAGGAAAGTTTGGCCAGTAAACTAGGAATAGTTGTAAATTTAAAAGTACATATACATTTACAAAAATAATTTTAAGTTGCAAATTTTATGGTAAAGCATTTATATCCTGGATATAGCATGCTTTGAAATCAATTAGTTCCATATTTCTGAGAAAAAAAAAATGGATTCAATACCATTTCAAAAGAAATTAAACCCTAATTCTGAGTCAGCTGAAATAAAAGATTGCTGGTCATATATGACTTAAAATAAAAGGAAAAGAAAAAAGCAAACCCCCAAACTCGAAGTCCTTTTTAATTGCCATAATGTCTTCTCTTTTCTCTCCTCCTGTGAATGAATCCTGATGACTGTATAAAGAATTTTGTTAAGCAAGAGAAACTCTCCATTTCTAGTCATAAGTAAGCTTTAAGCGACATCCAAGTTTTACCTGCTAATTGTTCTGTGTTATAGCAAAAAAAAAGAAAAAAAAAAGTAGGAAGCTGGAGACACAAATTTCAGTACCTGTTGAATTGCTGGGATAGATGGCTGTTAAAGCTAAATAACACTAAATTTACTTATCTTTAATAGGATACTGACACTGAAAAATTCTTGAGAAAGAAAATTGGAAGGAAATTCCTAAGAGACTTTTTGGATTAAAGAATTACCATATCTATATGTATTTCTTAACAGCAAGTTCAACATGTCCTATTTAGTAATTCTAAATGAGATTCATCTGATGTCTACGCTATATATCAGAGGTAGTTTTCCGGACTCCCTTTAGAGACTAGGACATGATTCATATCATTGCAGAGTAAATATATTGAAATTAGGTCAGAGGAGCTGTGCCCTCAGAAGCCTTTTGATGTCCATTGGTTACCAGATGTACATGTCTAAGGTGAATGGGAGGAATTCCATCAAATTTATCACTATTAGCTGAGGTGTATCATGGTAAAACCTATTTGATATATTGAGCCAGATTTAATTACATGTCAGGTTATCTGAAAGGATCACTTTCTGTGGAAGAAGATAGGATTTTTAATTTTTTTTTTTAAGTTTAAGGTTCTAGGGAAAAAAAAAATTCTATGCTGTGAGGTAGCTTTATTACAAATACTGGTCAAAATATTGGTATCAGAGAAACTTGCTCAGAGAAAAGGTACTATATGCTTTACAAAACATTTTTTTTTACAGATCTTTTCTTTGCTAGAAAAGTATAATCGTGTGTTTGATTATTATCAAATATTTATAGAAAGTAGAGGCCATTAAAAATTGGCATTGACCACATACCATTACTATGGAATCTTCAATATTATTCTGTGCACAATTTGGAATTGGTAAGAATATTATGAAAAATTCACATTTGACTGTCTAATCTGTAGACAATACCTAATGCACTGTCACAAATGTGCTATGGCATGTCATAAAATATAGAATTTGACACACTTCTTGACCTGAACATCTAATTTTTTTACAACTGCAAGCTCAGACAAGGTAAACAGAGAAAAAACTTGAGAAAACATTGCTGGTAAGCAAGGCTTAACAAAGATTATGGATGAAGAAATTAAAGAAGAGGAGAAACTTTTTTTAAAAAAAAAAATAAATTTAGTAAGGGATATTGCAGTAAAGGTGGTATTTAGGTTAAGAAATAAATGATAATCTGAGCACAGCAGAAAACATATACCAGGTAGTTACCAAGTGCTTATTTTCAGCAAAAAGGGTCTATATAGCTAGTTCCCAGTTGATAAATAAAAAAAAAGCTATTTTGAAATTTTTTTGATAAAGCTGGGAAATGTAAATGAAAACTCATTGGGTTCTTTAGCAGGCATAATTTTCCCAGTCATAAAGTCCTCTAAGACTGAAAATAAAGAAGAAAATATTTATGAGGGAGAGATAACAACATCATAAATATGGACAAAAAACAGTTATAGATTCCACAGAGTAACACATACCTTACTCTCATTTTGAATCAATTATTATCACGGGATCAACTGTCTTTTTGCAGGTCAATATCCAAACAGCAGGGAATTACTTGCCTAATACCACTGAGAAAAGCGCCACTCAATTATACTTACTGATCAGCTTTTTAAAGATCAGTATTAAACAGGGGTCTCCAGGGAGTCCTCTGAGCTCTTCTGCTGCCCACTGTGTAATTTCTTGCCTGATCTTTACGACAGCTCTTGTAGCAAATCCCTCACATGAGAAACCTTTATGAAAGGTTCTGGCACTGAACCACTCTCTGGAGCCAAGAGCGCTTAGGGACTTTGAGAAAAATCTTACTGCTTGGAAATAAACCTTTTGGCACAAGAGCAGAGCTATTTCCCAGGCTAATGGCACTCGGGGGGTCTGCTTCACCCCTTTACCTTACCTAGTTAAAATCTCTCTGGAGAAATTATGCAGATTAAATTCTGTGGGGCAGCACTTTTCACTTTTCAGAAAAAGAAGGAATAAAAGCAACTCTGGTCCTTTTGGCTTTCAGACTAAAAATATGGAGTAAGCTTCATTAACAAATAAACTTGAACAAGACTGGCTACGTCTACTTTCAGTTATAGGCCACCATGAAATACATGCTGATTTTGGCACTACTGGATGTGATACTTTGCTACCACGTTACAGTTGCTTTGGATTTGTCATTATTTTTCATGAAAAAACAAAAAAGCAGCTCAGGAATTAGAAAACAAGTAAAAGAAGACATGATATTCAAACTACCATTTTAAGAACATAAATTGCTTTGTTTTATTCACATATTCTGTTAATGATGTTCAACATAAAGCCATGTAAAATTCACACTGTTTTGTCAGCTACTCTTTCACTTTAAGTGAAATTGGTAAGGGCTAGTTACTCATAGTGATTCTATGGAGGTTTGTTGTTTGTTTGGTTTTTTTTTTGAGAGAGAGACAGATTTTGAAAATGAAATTTAAAATGATTGTTCCCTATTGAGAACCACAGAGAATTTCTTGAAAATTGCAGATACTTCCAGAAGCTTCCTTCAGGTTGCTTTTGGCAAACAACAGGTCACACAGGTAGAATTCTGAACAGCACCAGGCCTGAGAAATAAAATTAACACCTGCAAGAGAAGACCAATAATCTCTGTGTTTGTTGTTCACTGTGTGTGTAAGAGCCTTTGGCCTTTCTCATGTTGGGAGCCTTCTTGGGACTGTTACTTTTTGTTCACAGGCTTTCAGCTGAATCTAATCAACAGAACTTCCACCTAACTTAATTTAGTTGATTAAGGTAGGAACAAGAGTTGAGAATGTTGACAATAACCACGCAAAGCTAAAAAGTATATGTGTTTTCAAATAGCTTTTTATTCATTCTCAGAATTATCTTCCATGTTTTCCATGTATCTGCCATTTTTCATACACTTTGCAATAGAGCTGGAGGAATAACAAATTTGTTATGGGGCAACTGAATATACAGCAGAAAATATAATTTTCAGTAAACAAATAAAGAAAAAAGCAATTATTTATGTAATAGAAAAAAAATAGTGAAGTTATTCCAGAAATATTTCAGTGGAGCCACTCCCCAGAAATATTTGGTAAGATTTGTTTTCTTTTCTTTTTTAGCTTTCTATTTTTGATTTAGGCAGTTTCAGAAATTAGAATTCTATTTTGCAAGAAAACACAAACTGACAAATCTGGAAAATTAAATGATTAAATATTTCTGAAATTTAACATTCTGTGTTTAAATTTTAAAATTTGATCCCCCCCCATTTTTTATTCAAGTTTTCAGCTAAAGCTATTTGGCAAATTTGATCTAAAGTGTCCATAGATTATATTTTTCAAAAAAAATTCTATATGCTTTTTTATGCTTTTCTATATTTCTATATGCTTTCCATATACTTAAAGAATTCCATTCCCTGACTTTATTTTTTATTTGCTGTCATGTTTACAGAATCACAGAATCACAGAATCACTGAGGTTGGAAGGGACCTCTGGAGATCATCTAGTCCAACCCCCCTGCTCAAGCAGGGTCACCTAGAGCACATTGCACAGGATTGCATCCAGGCGCGTTTTGAATATCTCCAGAGAAGGAGACTCCACAACCTCTCTGGGCAACCTGTTCCAGTGCTCTGTCACCCTCCCAGTGAAAAAGTTTTTCCTCATGTTCAGATGGAAGTGTCTGTGTTTCAGTTTGTGCCCATTGCCTCGCGTCCTGTTGCTGGGCACCACTGAAAAGAGTCTGGTCCCATCCTCTCGACACCCTCCCTTCAGATACTTGTACACGTTGATAAGATCTCCTCTCAGCCTTCTCTTCTCCAAGCTAAACAGGCCCAGCTCTCTCAGCCTTTCCTCATAAGAGAGATGCTCCACTCCCCTAATCATCTTTGTGGCCCTTCGCTGGACTTGCTCCAGTAGTGCCACATCCCTCTTGTACTGGGGAGCCCAGAACTGGACGCAGTACTCCAGATGTGGCCTCACCAGGGCTGAGTAGAGGGGGAGAATCACCTCCCTCAACCTGCTGGCAACACTCTTCCTGATGCAGCCCAGGATACCATTGGCCTTCTTGGCCACAAGGGCACATTGCTGCCTCATGCTGAACTTGGTGTCCACCAGCACTCCCAGGTCCTTCTCCGCAGAGCTGCTTTCCAGCAGGTCAACCCCCAACCTGTACTGGTGCATGGGGTTGTTCCTCCCCAGGTGCAGGACCCTGCACTTGCCTTTGTTGAACTTCATGAAATCCTAATTGTACTTTTTAAAAATCTTTATGCTGTCCTGAAACTTTTCTATCATCTTCTTCATCCACTGGTCAGTATATAATTCAGACAGCAGTTTATGTGTTTATTATAGCATAATGGAAGACAGAAATAGAGTTTATCTGATTCCTCTTTCATTGCTAGACAAATAAAACAAAGAGGATACATTAAATAGAACTGAGGAAAAGTACAATCACTTTGGAAGCATGGCCGTGTCCCATGTGTTTCCAAATCTCTTAACGCCTTCACTGGAAGGTGGAGAACGAACAAAAGTTTCAATGGGAAAGTCATGTATTCATCTATTTTAAAAATGAATCAAATTTAACTATTCTGCTAGCCTCATAATACCAATACTGATGGTTTAGTTGGTAGAAAGTGATGCTGCTGTTGGAAAGAACTACCAAAAACTGAATTATTAGAATTACCAGAGAAATGCTAACTTTCCTTCTGTTTAAGATATTGGCTAAAGAGGACAAGCCTGATTTAGTCTTCAGTCTGATTTCTGTGCAGGATCAGGTATATCATTTTGATTGATTTAGTTCTTCTTTTATAGTTTATGAAACATGGTTGTGGATGTGTTAGAGCCTAGACCTAAACTTGCTCTGAATATGAAATGTCCAATGACATCTGTGGAAATTTTATGCAAGGAAAGCTTTTTATATTGATTGAATATGCATGATTCAGAAGACTATATACCCTTTTTCTCTTTTACACCTGAATAATAAGCTCTTGCGACATGCCCTAGAGATTTATCCTTGCTAATCTATGGCTTTTTACGTCCAGTAAACTTGACATAATGAGTGTTCTAAAAACGTCATCCTTTCATTCTTTCATCCTGAAGCTATAGCATGCTCTTTGCTCAAAGTTGACAGTTTTACTTGACATTTTTTCCCCTCCCATCCTTTTTAACAAAGAAGTCCCTCCTAGTACCCTGTTGCTCAGGTTTGTATCACGTCCCATTATTATGAGCAAAATCAGCTTCCCAAAAGTAAGGATTAGATGACTCTGATAACTCTCTTGAATATATGGTGGAGTTGAGAATTAGCATCAGAAAGTTGTCACTCTGAAATAACATTAGCGTATTCTTCTCTGTTGAAGTCTTTTAGTAGAACAGAAGGACAGCAGTGCTATATATGTATACTGAAGTAGTTCTTAGTCATAGGTTTTGACTTTGTTTATACAAGCATAATTGTTAGTATAGAGCTGAGTTAGTTGTAAATGACACTCTACTGATCTAAGATGCAGAAAGCGTGTAGTTTAAACACTCACACTTTTAGTCCAGGAAAAAAAAGTCCAAATTTCCACTGGGGTATTCACACATGCAACACTCATTATAGCCTATACTATTGCTCCACTTTGTATAAGCCAATTAGTCAATCTAAATAATCTGCTTTGCATTCATGTTCTGCTGGTTTTATTTACATTCATAATGAACAAATATGAATGAATCATTTAAATTCATGTTTAATCCATTCTTTAGATTTGTTATGAAATGTCTCATTTGTTCCTTTATTAACTTGGAATTTCATTTGATCTGCTTAAGTGTTGTAAGATATTTATCTATTTTAATAATAATAAAAAATACATTTCAACTTCATTTTATAGCACGATGCTTGCTGCTTTGAGATAATTTATTTAACGTTAATGATGTATTTTCTTCTATGTATTATACTTTTCTTGTATATAGGATAAACATGTCTCTAACTTACTAAAAATGTGTTAGAGAACTTCTGTGTAATTTAATATAAATGACACAGAAAAAATTTGCACAAGTGGGGTCAGATCAATTTCTTTATTTAGACAAAGGATATAAATAATCACACAGAGGGAAAATACTTTTATTTGTCCACACCATGTTCCACTTTAACTAAGCTTCAACATCTGAAATAAGGTAACATTCTGAGGGGGAAAAATATGTTAACAATGGTGCATAGCAAAAATAACAGAAAATGTTGCCTATTAAAACAGAGTATAGTAATCAAATAAGTTTCTATACCTTGGAAGTCTAGAGACACCTTCCTATCTACTGATTTTCCAATTGGCTCAGGCTGTGACTTTTCTGAATGATTTGAATAGGACAACACATGCAAATAAAATTAAATATCAGCCAATCCAGGATTGTACTGTGTCATAATCTAAATTCTAGCAGTACATATCATTAAAATTTGTCATAGGAAAGTGTTTCAGCTAATTAAAATAAAAAGGAGTCAGAGACTGAACTGGGTTGATCCTCAGTCAACATAAGTCAAAACTAAAAGATATATCTTAAAAATTGCTTAAATATATTATTTGGGGTTTGTGGAGCATTTTGTCTTTATACTTTCAAAATGTTTCATCTGAATTTTGAAATGGGAGGTTTCCAAATGAAAATTCAGAACATTTTCAGCCACATATGCTACAAGGCTGTATATCTAATATTCAATAGAGAATAATATGTTTTTTGTGAAAAGTGTTGGCCAAGCTTAATCTCATCTTAGAAAATATTTCTGTTGCTACTTCATTTTAGAAAATGTGGAAAAAATCTTTATATGACTTCTCTCTGACATACATAATGACCAACGTTATAAATTAGTTATAAGCTCCAAATATACAGGTCTGCATGAAGTAGTTAACATGAAGGACAATGCAGTACTACCTGCTAAAGTGTAGGTTTTTTTTAAAAAACGCAATCTCTCCCAGGCTGTTTTTCTGTTTGTAAAGAAGCACTGTTCAACAGCAGTTCTAAATTTTTTAGAGTATCTCTTCCCTTCATCTTCTCTGTAATAATTTAGGCCTCTTCTTCATGCACATCCGTGGATATATTCTGCCCTGCCTCCTTAGTAGAGTGTGGTCCTCCCCGGAAACTTCTGCCCCAGCGAGGCGTAGTGTGAGTGGATGCAGGGAGGAGTGCGGGGCACTTTCTCACCTCACATCAGTTCCACAAAGCTTTCTGGGCCAGAGTGCATACAGCCAGGAGCCTTGCGAATGGGCTTATTCCCTCCCAACCTGACGCTGCAGCTGCAGCCCTTTCCTGAATATCTCTACCTCGGTCAGTCTTCTGACAAGGCTTCCCTCACATTTTTCTCTCTTCGCCGAATTCCTTTGCCTGCCTGTATCAGGGACCACAGGAAAAAGGACAGCCTGTGGCTGGGTTCTACATGGTATTGGAAGGAGCCGGTGATTTGGCTGTGCGGCTTTTAGAGGCACCAACGCCCTACCAGGAAGGGAGAACACTGACCCCTTCTCATGAAAGACGGTGCCAGATGTAATGCAAATACAGCATATGTGTATTTTTGAGCAGATAATTCATACGTATAGTTGCCTACTTATATGCGCTTGTGCATGTATGCACATATTTAACCCTTCATCTTTCCCGCTCGCTAATTTGGTTCACTCTGATTTTTGACAATTTCTATAGTATATTCTGCTTTTAGTATCACACTTGAACTACTTTTCATTTGCTGAGCACACTTTATCCTGCTTAAGTCCTTCCTTCTTTAGATTCCTTTCTTCAAACCCTCTTTCCTGCTTTCAGTTTTAATGACCACCCTAGCTTTCTCTTCAAATGTTATGCTGATATTTGTCTCCTGTTAAGTTACACTTGTTGTTGTAGAGTTGCCCAGCTATTACATGTAAAGCACTTCTGTGTTCAATTCAGTCTGCTCAAATCCTAAATGGATATGACATGCAAAGCCAGTGCAAATGGAGAACCTGAAATTCACTTCCAACCACTTTGTACTCTACAGCCTAAAAGGCATGGACTATAACTTTAAGGCAGTGTGCATAATGTGTTTGAAGAGCAGACCTACATGGCCGGTGGCTTTAGAGACGCTATACCCGAGATGTGTGATGTTGCTGGGATCAGTGAAATATTACTAACTGGCTCCTGACACTCCTTTTAAAAAGAAAACAGAATTCATCCCTGTACAGTGACTCAACCTTTAACGTATACTTCTCCTGATGTCTTCTTATGAATACTTGTGTCTGCGTACTCTGTGATTTTTTTTTATGTTGCACAAAGGGGAAGTACATGCCCTATGAATAGCTTACACCACACTGAAACTCTGTTTTGAGATTTGAAATGAGTTGTGAGACATATACAAGCCTTGCTGTGCATTGCAATATTTAAGGCATTTGTAATCCTTATGCCAAACTTCAGTGCGGTTATTCACTGCTTAGTTGAATCCTCAGGACAGAATTAGGTACCTAAGCTCCCTGTACTGTGTATGAGGAGAGTAAGCACTTCAGAACAGGAATCACAGAGTTTTGCTGAGTGATGAGTTGATAAAGCTGAATTAAATGCGTAAAGAAGGGTTAGGGTTCAGTTGCTTTCCTGGGTGCAGGATGCAAGAATCGGACTCTCTTACTAGGTAGATGGTTTTCTCCATTCAGGGTCCAGAGTTATGAATACTGTCCTTGTGCATGGCACAAAAGCCAGATTTTGTTGTTGTTGTTGTTGTTGTTGTTTTGTTTTGTTTTTTTGGGGGGGGGTTGGAAAGCACTAGGGGAAGAAGCCTGATTTCTGTGGAAGATTTGAACTTTAGGCACAGGTATAGAATGGGTTTATTCAGCTGGTGAAAAAGTGAAATACTAACCATAGTTTAGTGGTCTAGCTAAACACTGGTGAAAAAAGTTATGTATTTTATTAGCGGAGCTGTTCCACAGGAGGAATTAAGAAAGCCTCACCTCAAAATACCTAAAACATTTCATGGGATTGTGAGCAACTCCAGGCACTGCATTACTCGTAACGTACTCTCTCCCATTTTCTCTTCTGTTCGAAAAATCTGCTGTTCTACATCTACTGTGAACACACTGAAAGTACTGGCCTCTGTTGATCACTGTTCCTACAATTCCTCGGGAATCCGGAGGTTGAATACAGAACTTCAGCCTGATCTAGGACTGTTAAAGTTTTCTTAGGCTTAAGGTCACTGCATAGGTGGCTTTGCTCTTGCCCACAGGCAGAAATTTAGATGCCTATAAGATCACAATGTCAGAGCATAGCAATGATTTTAGAATCTCACAGGCTGAGTAAGGGCAGCAGAATTAAAAAAGCAAATATTATTTACATGAAATGGCAATAATTAGATCAGGGACCATATCTTCTGAAGGCTAAAGTTGGTGTGATATCTTTTGAAAAAATGGTTGTAGGGGACCTATCGCTTCCCAGACAGGGGGAGACAAGAAAAACAAATGCTGTGTTTTCTTACACATGTACTCCTTCCTTGACCTTGGTGACACTAATGAAAAGAGGTAAGATGATTTCCAAATTGATTATCTCCTTCATCTTTGTCCTACAGAGAAATCTCTGCAGTAAAGGAGCAACCCCTTCTGTTTGCAAATTTGAACATTACTGTCATTCCTATTTGCATTTTGTTAAAACTCACTCAATTATATATTTTTCATTATAGTAAATTTTTAACAGGTGAAACCAAGCATTTGAGGGAAAAGTGTGCTTCATTATTAAATCCTCAAAGGCTTTCCAGTTGCTTTTTGTGTCTTTATAATAAGACACAGCTTTGTTTTAAAAAAGTGTCAGGAAAGTTAGGCAATATAAAACCAATGCATTTTAATCTGCATAAATAGTGTGTGGTTTCCCTGCAGTACCTTCCTTTAGTAATGTTCACAGTTTTAATTTTACATTTGTCTGAACAGGATCAAAGTCAGTCCTCTCCTCTCCTCTCCTCTCCTCTCCTCTCCTCTCCTCTCCTCCTTCTCTGCCTTCCTTCCCAAGTTTCTTCTCTTATTGTGGCAAATGACAAGGGTTTGCTAGCTTCAGTGCGATCAGAACTTGTTTCCCAAATTTAAACAGAATGTGAAAATGCTCATAGCAGGTACAGTGCTGGAAGAAAATTGATATAGTGCTCCAAATACACCTGTATATTTTACGTTTCCATGAGTGATTGTCCTTTCAGTTCTGGAAGTAGCACAGAATGATTTTTAGTCCTGAAGAGGAAGGCAGATGCAAGTCAGAGATGTCACGCCAGTTGAAAGGACTCTGTGGAGGTCATCTTTTCCTGAGCTACAATGGCAGGAAAAAGTTAATAAGATTACAGCATCCTTGAGCACATATACCAAAGGCCAGAAATGAAGCCCAGAGATGCACAGCAGATGGTAATATTTTGGCCCCTGAGCTGTGTGCAAGCTCCAGGTACTTGCCTGCTGTTGGGGTGGGAGGGAATTCCATTACCCCTTGTGCCAGCCCTATCCCTTTTTGTGGGGGGGAAAAAAAACACAACAAAACAAAACCCTACATTTATTTATTAAAACGTGCATATATATACATTTATGAAAACTTATAAAAAGACTTTATAAATTACTGCCTTGTTCTTCCTTCCATTTCCTCTGTCAGCTTTCCAGTCAGACGTATATCTGAAGATAAAGAACAGTCTGGCCATGAATGACACCATCTTTGGAATAACGAACTAACAGGTAGAATTTAAGCAATGATGTTAAGTGCAAGAGCTGTGTCACGCTGGCAAGTTTCTTCCCTGGGACTGGATAAGAGCTGGCAGTGTTCATGTCACTCTGCAGAATCACTTTCTGGCAGAATATCACCCCAGCCCAAGGGTGTTGCGTAACCCTCTTCACAGAAAACTTGTTTTTCCAAAACTTGTTTGGCTGACTGGTGATGATTTTCATTCTAAAGATATGCAAGTCTTTTACATAGTCATGAAACATAGGAAGGATCCCTCCATCCATTTGATTTCGGAGCAAAACTGCTGTCTGCTTCAGCTCTATGCAAAGAAATTTTTCTCCTCTTGCTGATCCATGAAATAAACTTTGTATTTCAGAAAGGGAATAACACAAAGGCCACCTACCAGAAGGAAATATAAAAAAGCGAAGATGTACTGAGATGTCAAGTTTTTTTTTTTCTAATACATTTAAAACTGGCTGATTTTTTTCGAGAAACTAAATAAAGCTATGGAGGATACTGCAGTGAAAACAAGGCCAGTCTTGATACTGGAGGAAATGGAAGAGGGAAACCCTTGTTTTTGGGCAGGGAACTTTTCACATGCTGAGGAATGAAAAAAATATTGTATATGTTTAGCAATAGCTAAAGTGAAGATATATTCTGTCAAGTTGCAAGAAGAGCAAGATGATTCAGATAAAAATTAAAAATTATGATGACTCAGATGCTACAACAGAGATGATTCAGAAAATAGTACTTCCTCAGACAAGTCTTCCAGTAAACCAAACATTATTAAATATTTTAATAAACTTGGCCAAATGTATTAGAAATGGCTTTCAGACTTTGATAGCCATGTGCCATGTGGTAGAAAAGAAATACTCAAAAAAAATCAGAGTATAATTACATACACCTAATAATAGACTTTTTGAATGTAAATATTAATAAGTTATGAGGGCATGCAATTAACTTTAATTTAGTGGATTTTATACTAAAAATGACTTTTTGATCAAATTTGGAAATCAAGTTTTCCTATGCATTTGTGTCACATTAACAGTATCCCTACTAAATGCTAGAGAAAAAAGAGCAGCTACTTTTCTAAAGAACTGTGTGTTTGTATACATTCCTGTTGCTCACACTTTAAAATACTTTTTAAAATACTTTAATACATTTATTAATAATTTATTAAAATTAATTTATTAATATATGTAATATTTTCAATATAATTACTATTTTCTATTTTAAGTATAGGAGCAATACATTCTTCCTTTAACACAGTGGAGCATTTCAGACTTGTAGAGCTTCTTCCAGTCTTTGACCACAACCCTGGTAGGGGTAGAGCAATGGCATAGATGACCTCCAGAGATCCCTTCCAACCTAAATTATTCTGTGATGCTATCCTTAACAGCTGTATGATTCAACAGTTCTGCTGGTCACTGTTTTACAAACATCTTCCTTGGCCCCAAGAACAGTTCATTGTTTGTGCACCCTTGCAACAACAACAGCCTTGAACAAGTACAAAGCTCTTGCGGACTGGATTGTAAGAAAGAGTAGCATGCTAGTGTCTGCATGCCTTTTGGACTAGTTTCTTATAAAAGAATGCATTCTTTCTTCATGTCAATATGACCTTACATAACAGATTGCCGGATACTATGTAATTTCCATTACATTTCAAATATCCTTTTTTCAGAGGTGTTTGAAGGGAGTAACTGGAAAAAAGAAAGGTAGTTTCTTAGTCTTGTAGGTCAAGCTGAACAGAAATGCCTCACTATTAAAAATTAAGTAAGTAAGTCATGCGATTTTATCTATTTTCAGTTCTACATTTTATAAACTTGATATGTTTATTAAATAAGAAACTTAATATCATATCCATTTAATTGTTTCATATCGCTGCTTAGGTGGAGACATGCCACACAAGTAAAGTATATGTAAGATGTTTTTGATCCATGTTCTTATATAAAAAGTCTGGCTGAGAAGCATAGGAGGACACCTTCTTTTTTCACTATCATTATATAATGTCCTCAGTTTCCAGGGAACAGTATGTTCTTCTGATAATAATTTCTGCAACAACTCACCATGTTTAAGATCTTTATAGTGAAATTACTTAAACCTGGTTTGCTATCTTCAGAAGCACTGCATTTTGTTACTGGAAAGATGGAAAATTGAATTATGAATCAATAAAATGAAAAATAATAGATGTAAGTAATATCACATACTGCAAATTTTAATCTGACAAATGTCAGGACAGCAATTTTGATGACCATGTTTATTTGGAGAATGGAATGCTACTTCATATGGCCTCATTTTTCTAGAAAACTTACACATGTGCTTATCTGTAAGTTACCCCTCTGGGTTTATCAAATCCCAGATGTGTACACAACACACATTTATCCTACTGAATGGCAGGATTATGTTTTTATGCTGTTTCATTTTTTAAAGCATCAGGACTTGCAATGAGGAAAATATAACTGGGATGACTGTTTCCACATAGAAGGTCTTCTGCATGGCTTCTGTTTCACAACAATATTTGCTTCAATTACATGTGCTCCCTGCATGTGTACAGAGATATTCATCTTTTTGAAAACTGTCTATGCAATAACAAGTAGAACAGTATCAGCAGGAGAGATCTAAAAAGCCATGTGTACATTAGAAAATGGTGTTGCCCATTAGGAATGGATTCATAGATGGTAACTGTTGGTGTGGAGAACCTCATGTCCACACTATTAGGAATTCAGAGAGTACGCTTCAGGATGGTTTTAGTGCTGTCTTATGGATTGAATGCCTGCTAATAGTAGAAGCACATTAGGCATGTTCTGGATTGCATCTTTTTGTTTAATTTCATCCAAAAGGATGGTTCCTCCACTCTGACAACACTCCACAGTGTGAACCAAGCAGAAGATACTGAATCTGAAAGGAAGATTCACTTCCAGAGTATACTTTTGATCTGAATAAATAAATAAATGAATGAATGAATAAATAAAATAGTAGTAGTAGTAGTAGTAGTAGTAGTAGTAGTAGTAGTAGTAATAATAATAATAATAATAATAATAATAATAATGTCGATGCACCCAAACAGTTCTAATTTCAGAACATTATGACATTCCTAAGTCATAGAACAACAATTTGGAATAACTGCTCTGAATCACAGTATAGAGAATATTTAAAATCTAGTTACCTAGATCTTTTTGGTGAACTATTGTTTATCCTGCAATGGGTCTCTCTGGGGACACAGCTTGTCAGAAAGATAAATAAGAAAACAGATATATTGCAGATAGTAATTTTACAATGCTTATTTCTGACTTGCGGGGGAAAAGGTACCAAGGCCTGAGAAAAAAATGTTCCTAGGAAGCTGATTATTATATTTTTCAAAAGAACTTTCCAAATATTGCAGACACACTGAACCTTCAATACTTAAATTTTAGACCCGATAAAGGTAGAAAACCAGCAACATTATTAGAATTCTCTTGTGGGCAGCTCCATTTTCTGTTCATCAATCTGCTATGCCCATTTTCTTAGCCCTCACTGGGAAATTAAATAATCCTGACTGACAACTGACACATTAATTGCCTTTGAGGGAGCACACCTTTAAAAAGCAGTAATTTAAAGTCTTCTGCTTTGGTGGAAGAACCAATTTGCAGCATCATCAGTCAGGGTTTTGACATGTAACTTTGCACTTGCCATTTTGTTAATAAAGAATCACACTCGAATCCTGAGAGAGTGTTTCCCTAAAGAGAAACTTAGATGTCTTTGTGAAATTAAGATGACTTTGATAGGGACATGTAATGAATGTTTAAATGAGTTATTAACCTTTCATGACTTCAGTGAGTGTTACTGCAAGACAATTCATCATTATATTGTCATAAACTGCAAAAAGGTGAATATCACAGTAAGATTCATTTATTTAAAAGTTTATTTCTTGCTAGTTTTAGTGAATAATAAAATTGGGCTCTTGTGTGTCTAAGGTTTAGTAAACTGTGTGAAAAGACAATGTGTCGCTAATAACTGAGTCCATATAAGTAAACAAATGTGAAATTAAAAAAAAATTCTCCAAGCAATTAATATTTTCACTGAAGTTTGCATTTTCACATGCATGCTGATTATTAAGTCAAGAAGAATATTATCATAGTGCTCCTTTCCATCAAAGAGGTAGCTTATGTGTGTATAAAAATAGAGCTTATCAAAAAATAAGTTTCCTTTTCCTTCCTATGTAAAACCAATGAAAACGAAAAATTTTGGGAACTCTAAAATTCAGAATGTTCAGATTCAAATATTTGTTCACATCATTGTGATGGTGTCATGGATGAGTGAGAAATACCTGTTGAATACTTTATTCTTCTACTTTTTAGATGAGTTGGGTGGGTCTACTGAACCATATTTTCTGTGATACATTCAAGGAGTATAAGGTCAGTATGCATCAGAATACAGAAACTGCAGCATGAGATTCTGGCTAGCTGAAAAGCATGAGACATGGGGCCAGTGCTATATAACACTTCTGAAGCCCCATAATGGCTTATAAAAATCATATGCAACTATTTTGTTTTGCTTTGAATAAAAAAAATTTTTTGTATTCAGAAGTCACTTTTTGGGTTAAAAATTATTATTTTTTTACATAAGTCTGGTTTCCCTCAGAAGGTAGTTTTGTTGTATTGTCTTTTTACCTTCCTAATCAAAAAATATTTTGATTATCTTACTGAAAACAAACAAAAAAACCGTGGAGAAGACTGTCATATTCAGTTATTCTGAGGAAGTACAGTCTTTCATAAAGAAAAATTCTGCACCTACCAAGAACTTGTTTTTAATGCAGGCTTTCAATCTATTTAGAATAGGAGATAATAGTAGGGAAGCAATTATTCTTTAATAGCTTGTACAGCATGTCATGTCTTTAGATCCTCTGTTGACTTATCTGCAGTTCTCAATTAAATACAATTAATCAGATATATTCTTTATGTATAAAGGGAGAATTATATCTCACTACAGTAAGATTGGCTATTCCTGGGGCAAGCTACATACAGTCTATATTTCTCTTTACCTAAGTGGAAAAGGGTATTGAGTCAATAGTTTCTTTTAATAATTAAAACAATTATTCAATACTAGGAAATGATATATTGAATTGTAATAAGCAATAAGATATTTGGTTCATAAAATATTTTATTTCCTTATTTTCAAAAGAGTATTATAGCAGAAGATGAGAAATTGCCAATGCTTTGAGGTTAATAAAGGCTGTATTATTTAGAAATATGCTGTGAGTACATAAGGAAACAAATAATGGAAAAAGTAACCGATGTGAAAAACAATCCTTGGGAGTGAAGACTTTAACTAATAATGTGAAGGAATAGGTAGGACTGGAAATGCACCATTTTGAGGAGGTGACACTTGTTCTGAAAGAGCTGTAAATTATACACAGTATGAAACTGGAATCGAACAAAGGTATAAGATAATTATCCACAACAGGAGCTATATGTCCATTTGACACAATTCTGTGACAATTACAGAAAGAATGCTGCCCTTTCCTGTAATGCATTTGCTCTTGTTATTTGTCATTTTTGCCATCTTGTCAGCAATTTCAAATTTGAAAGTTAAATCATGGCAAATTGTCACAGTGGTAGTTCAGGCAGTGTTAGGACTACATTTATGTGATAGTTTTAGTAAATGGCTCATTGGAAAAATATTTTCTGCTCAGTTGAGGGTTTTGCTGCAGGGCCTAAGCGTATGAATCTGAAATACAAATTCAAGTTATTCATGTGTAAAAATTGACCTTTCCCTGATACATACTTAACAAAAATATTCACTAAGTTGGCTGCACTAACAAAGTCTAAGCGTGCTTCTTTTTATCATTACTGTTGACAATGAAACGCATCTTCATTCCTTTTAAGATTTTTAAAATGCACATAACTTTAGCTAAAATGTAAAATTCACATAAATAGAAAAAAGCTTACATTTTATAGAAAATATTTCTTTAAAATTGTTCAGATAAATTTTTCTCATGTACAATGATCAAATATTTGTTGTCTTCTTTATTCTAAGGCAACACAAGAGAATAAGAAAAAGCAATGGTTCTGCATGACTTTTTAAAGTTTTTCTTGTTACAAGGTTACCGGTTGTGAATGGGTAAAAAAAAACACTCTAGAAATACTGAAGATACTTTAGTTCGGAATTTGTTGTGTCTGAGGTCATCAGCAGAGACATGAAATGTCTAGGGAATTGCATCATCTCTATTTTTGCACCTGTAGCACAAAGTAAATAAAAAGTATCAGGTCGCAGATATGCACATTAGCATAATTTAGTTTTATTTAATATCATAGGCATCTGACTCCACCCAGAACACAAAGGTTTATTATTACACCACAATAAGCAAAGACCCCATAATGATGCTAATTTTCTTTTTTTCTTATCTGTTCCAAATTGTAATTAACTTTCTCATATGAAATAGAGATTCAGTCTGTTAAGAATCCTTCATACTTGATAATGTGCAAGATACTGAGGCTGCTGCATCAGTCCAGAAGAAAAAAGAACATAGAAAATGTAGGAAAACACTGAAACATTAAGTCAGATATGGCAATACACTCAGAATCACTTCCTGCCTCTATTCGTATAACACGCAAAAGTCAACTTTTTCTTATGAAATCAGTATCTATGTACCTCAGCCAGTAACACAATTTCTGAAATTGGGTAGCATCTTGCATCTCTGAAGTAGAGTTTAAGAGTAATAAGACTTTTTGAAGATCACAGGAGTTATAGTGTTTGCCTTGCTAATTGACCAAATCACTAGTAAAACACTGTGTTTCCTTAGCTAGTCTACAGGGAGATGTCAGAGGCATCCTGAGTGCTGGCTCCATGTGGGTGTATTGGGAAAGAGATTTGTACGTTACCATGCCAGCTGCGTGCAGGAAGGCTGAGAAAGGTGTGCATATGTGTGCAAAAGTGGCCGTTCTGGTGCCATGACTTCCTTTCCAGCACCCTCCTCATTACATGGGAGGAGACTACTTCCACAAACTATTGCTTTTCGTCACTGTGTAGGAGAGATGCCCAAGAGACTTGAATTTAGCTTGCACAAGAAACAGGAATCTGTCGATTTTAGCACTTGAACTTTTGCTTTTGCAGTTTAAATAATATATTTTCAAGATACTCTTTTTGATGTGCTCTCAAATAGACAAGTAACAATATTTTTGGAGACTCAATGCCATATGTTAGTAGCAATACTGAAAATGCCAAGCTGGTTAGTTGGTGGGGGAGGATAGACAAACAGGAGAATCTAGCTCCTTTGCTTTCTTGGAGGCTTGGTTCACTAGACAAATGAGAGGAAATTCTCTCTTTATAGCTGACTGTCAATTCTGCTGCTGGAGGATGGAGGACTGTTTGCAGCAGATGAAAGCCCATGCTGCTGCACAGATACATCAAACTCAGAGTTTCTATTTGTAAAGATGCTGTGAGTTTTCACCCCATTGTTCACAAGACTCAGACAAAGGAAAAACAGTGACTCTGTTGCTATAGTCAGAGTGGCCTTTGGGTGGCTTGATGACATAGTGTTGGAGAGATTCCTGAGATAAACACCTTTCTCATGAAAATTTACTGCACAAGACAGTGGTTAGGAATTTGGAACATCCTATCTCTAGGACATCTCTAGGGTGTCCCTGCACGGAACAAGTTCTGCTCTATTATGCTGAAGCTGATATGATGAAAACGATACCATAATGGAACTCAGCAGATTTTGATTTGAGAAGAAAGCTACACTAATCAGTTCTCTTGTTTGTTAAAAATATATTCACAGTAGTATCTTCAGAAGTCCTGACATCTCCGACTGCACTAAGAAAAATCGCTTCCTTTTGTTTAGAGTAAAATGTTTACTTTAATCTTTCTTTTTTTTATGGCACTCTGCTTCCAAGGCACCCCAAATCATTTTAATAGTGCCCTTATTCACCTAGGATTTTGTTGAAAGAGTGATATCTTGAAAGATTTTTGCTAAGACCTCTCTGGGGTTAAGTGGAATTTAGAAACCTATACATAGGTTTGATTTTCTGCTCACCTATGACTTACAGAACTAAAAACAGAATGGAAAAAAAAAATCCCGAGCTCTCATGTCCATTTTTAAGTATAATGTTATCACTACAGATCTTTGTAATTCAGTTTTGTAAAACTGAAGAAGAAAAACAAAAAAAAGCTTTATAAAGTCGTGGACAACTTGTGTCCTTGATGTATAGGAAGCCTAATTTCTGGTTCAGCAATTCAGTGACTTCAGAAAAGTTCTAGACATACTGCTGCACAAAATGGAAACAATATTATACTAGGAATTCAGCTGTTCAGAATATGGTAAATTCAGGTATGATGCATTGACACTTATCTTTTATAGGAGGAAATATATATAATCTTAAAGGAGTAGTCTTTTGCAAGGTAACATGTTCTTTTTGGTATGCTATGGGGGTTCAGCAACAGGACTGAAGTAATTCTAACAACAAACATTACCTCTTGATTTTTCAAGTCACTGATCAGTGCATGTCATGTCTGAAGAAGGAGGTATGATTAAGGTTATGTGAGCAACTCCATTGGCATGTCTGTGTTCACTGTCTGTACTGAGCCCTGCTCTTGGTGAAGAGAAATGTTCTTATCTTAGTTTAGTCTGAAGACCCTGATATCTTGATTCTTTTCCCAAGTCTCTTCCAGTTCTATGACTGCAGAAAACACTCCAATTTCTCACCTCACCTCCCTCTCCCCTTTCTCTTCCCTTTCCCCTTCCCCTTCCTGCCAAACAACCATCCTTCTGGTGACTTCCTTACTGATAGCTACTTCCATTTGCCTTTCCTTCCATCCTCACGCATCCTGAATGATACTCCACCTTTGTCAAATCCCAATAAGGAAAAAAAACATATGTTTCATCAAGCAGATTGCTATTTTTGAAACTGAATAGTTTCAATGCAGCATGCTTATACCTTATTTCTTAATCATAAGCAAAAGGTGGCAGATGATTTTACTGCAGATGCTACGAAACATTGCTGCCATCTAAAACTCAGAGGACTTTTATTGATTGATAGAAATGTTGAAAAAGCAGCATTTTGAAAGTGAGTATCTTGTATAAGCATGGCTCTTTCAGAGTCCAGCAGCTATAAATATCAAAAGCAAAGTAAACAACTTTTTATGGGCAGCTATAGTAGATCTATTGGAACTTCTCTAAGAAGACTGCCAAAACTGATTGGAGAAGCTTGTATGGAAAAGCAAGGTATGTTACTTAATAAATTATAATTTGAAACATGCTGACATGCTGAGTTCACAGAGCTGGTAGTCAGAGATGTATTATTCCCAGAGAATGATACAGCAGCTGCACAGCATTCCAAAACCGAAGAAGGATATGTGATTCGTGAAAAGAATGGATTGGTCACTACTCTTCTGGTATGTCAGTCAAGGGTAACTACAGAACAGAGGCAAAGAGGTAGTTTTTTTGGCTCAAGTCCTCCTTCTCCTTCCACTATTTCTTTACACAAATTTTAGGCATTTGCAGAACATGTCTAAAAAGACCTTAATAGGAAGGCAATGGACATATTTATAACTTAAAAACATTCCTTGTATTCTTTAAGATTTAATTATTTCTTTTTTACCTTTAATTAAGACAATATTTAAGTAAAACAAACTTGTTAATTTTCTTGTAAGTCAATCTAGAGAAAAGTGTATCTACCGAGAAGTGGATGATTTGCTTTGTCTCAGCCAATACATCTTAAACAAAAACAGTTGACCATGATGTGAGTAACCCAGGTGCAATTACCTTCTTGGAAAAGCCTACATGTCTTATAGCCTTGTTGTTAGAACTTCTTTTTGAAGCTGATGCTAGGTTTTAGGCAATCCAAAGAGCAGAAAATGCTTCTCAATTTTTCAGTTCATTGATGTGTCATGTTTGAAGAACACAGAGCATAAATAAGGCTATGTGAATTTCTCTGCTGGCAGTTTTGTAATTTGAAATGTTTGGATTTTATGTGGAGCAACTATTTCATTTTTTTGCGAGGAGTGATGGGCTAGTTAAGGCTGTTCCTGGACATGTACATTTAGCATACATTTTATTCTTATGAGTAATTTTTAGTTTGTTTTTTGCCTGTAAGTTTAAGTCTTCTTTAGGTTCAAATCTTAGCATGAAGAGGTAACTGAATTCAGATTTCCGGTGCCCTGCTCTAACCACTAAAGAAAAATGAAGTGACATCTTTTCCTTCCTCCATAGAATTTTGTGGGAGGCCTGATCTTGTAGGTATTCCCAGAACACAACTACTGGATGAACCACTGCAAGTGATATGGACGATGAATGCCTGGTTTATGAATCTGATGGGAATTTGCTGAGAACTATATAGCCTGTCATTCCACATTATCAGTTGTTTATAGCATGTCTATGGAGAGAAAAAAACGTAAGCTTTTACTGAAATACCAGATAGTAGAAAATTAGGTGCTTAGGTGTTTTAGAAGGGCAAAATGGCTTTTAGGGGATCTCAGTTTTGGATTGAGGTCCCTACAGAGGCAATTGGTTAGGATATGTAATAAAAGGCTCATCCCTACATGCACAATGTCAGTGGGGTAGACCCAAAAACCCAGTCAGAGAAATGAGCCAATGCCCTGGCCCTTCTCAGGGCTGTCCCAAGAGACCCATCAGCCCCATGGGCCGGGGGAACACCCATCACCATGAGGCAACAGAAGGGCTCTCCAGAGCACATTTCAGACTGAAAGGGATTACTGCCTGTCTTCTTATTAAACTCCATTTATAACTGTTTTCTGGGGTGAAGAACTGTCTATTCTGTGTGCATGTGTGTTTGTGGAGGTCTAAGCGCCAGAAACTGAAGTGGGACCACAGGTCACAGGACCCGTGTGCCTGTAGTGCCAGCAACTGGGAGACCAAAAGAACGCAAGTCAGTGGGAGACTGCTAGCGACTATCAAGCCAGACTAACCAGTGATGAGGGTAAGTAGCTTGGGAGCCAGGTGTGTGTGTGTGTATGTGTACGTGTGTGCATGTGTGTCTCTCGGGGTGAAACAACTAGAGGAGTTGGCCACTGGAGGGACCGGGGGTCCCAGCCAGCTGCTGGAGAGACTGTGGGATCTGGGGATCATACTGTGAAACCCATTTACATGTGTATATGTGTCTCTGTGCAAGAGACAACTGGAGATGAAAGGATTCCAGAGGCAGCTGCTGGGTAGAATGAGTGTCTAAGTTCAGCTACTGGTGGGATCCATATTTTACATATGTATATATTTTCCATTAATGACCTTCATGTAATTAGCCAGAGAAGGGAACAGGGTAAGGATGTCGGCACTGTTTGTACTTGTGTGAGTGCTGTATTTTCTGTCTAAGTTGATCTGTGTGCCTGGCCATGTGTGTATGCATGTGTACTGTACACATGTTTTTGTGTGCGTTTGTGCCTATTGGGAATACATGCTCAATCTTGCTCCTAGTTGGACCTAGGGGCGTAGAACTGCAGTAGCCTTGCCTTTATCGGGCTACCTGATTCAGCAACTCCTAACAGCAATTAAATGTTACTGAGGCACAGTAGTATGACTCTAGCCATAGGGCCTAAAGATTATAAACAATTCCAGTGTGACCTTAAGCTAACACTGTAGATCAAAATCACCCACAGGAATCAGTCTGACTCCATTAGGGTCTGGGGTTCTTCCCATGTAGAACAGTTTGCAGGACCTCAACCCACCATTCTACTTGTAGGGTCTTTGTCCTTTGATATCCACATCTTTAAACCTGGAAAAAAAAAAAAAAAAAGGCAAACAGGAGCAATTTTCTTTTTCTTTTTTCTTTTTAAACAACCTGTTGAATGCACTTTCAATTGGATGGCTGTATTTAAAATAAGAAATTGCCAGTTTGTGTTGACTGAAAGCATTTCCAGTGCAGACTACAAAGACTTCAAACACAGGAGAATGTTACAGGCTTTCTCTCATGATTCATTCTTCTCAGCTGTCTGTGGGAGCTTATTTTAACAACCAGAGGTTTCACAAAATAGTTGCTAAATGTACATGCAGCCAGGCTTTTATAAAAGATGCACTTTTTCTAAGGTGTATATGGCTTCAGATCCATTTCTCAAAACAAAAGATACAGAGCTCTGAGACTAGGACTAAAACCTAAGGGGCTGTTTCATCACACTGTTTTAAGGTTTATAGGATATTGCAACTTCATAAGTGTGTTGTTAATATGTTTAAATTAGTCATATTAAGCTAGCACATAGTCCTATAAGTCAGTCCTGAACATCAGTATTTATCAAGAGTTATTAAGTAAAGGTAGCTGAGCCTTTTATTTTATTACATGGAGTCATTTTAAGAGAATGTTTATTCATATAATCTCAGATAAGACCTCTATCCCAAAGCAATTTTTTTTGCATTTTTGCTACATTATCATCTTTCATTATCTTATTCAATTTGACTGTTTTATTCTACCCTGTTCTTATATGGAAGTTGCGGTCATACCACTGGCAAGTAAGGGAGAAGGCAAGGAGCACTCTTCAATTATAAAGCTGAAAGGACATATGCAGACTAAAGCCCTTTCGATCCTTTGTGTACAAAGGCCATTAGAGAATACTAATGGCCACAAAGTTAAAGAGATGAGATTATGCTTCTTTCACCCTTCTTCTTAGCTAGAAAAGCATAGTGCAAAAGTTTACATAATTTAGTTCACATCTAATTAACCTAATACAGAAAGAGGGCCAAAGCACGAAACTGTAATGTGAAAGGTTCTGTGACTGCCAGTTCCAGTTTAGACCATCATTCAGTTTATCTTATTTTGAAAAAAAAATAGTGGATTATCTGATCAAGTATGTTTATTTTCTGTCATTTCTAATTTGCTCATCAGTCTAGCTTTCATAACCTCTTAATGATAGCTATGGCATGTAAAATGGATGCCAGAAGATGTTAAAATAGGAAAAGTAAAGCCGACAGTTTATTTATCAATTTAATGGGATGATATTTGACCTACTGCAGCCATGCTTACTAAACATCACAACGTTCATGAACTGCAGTCAGCTCAGGAAGCACAGAATTCAGGCTGCTAATGTGATGACTTTTCAACTAAAAATGGTGCTCTCCGCTGTGATTCCTTTAGTTGTTCATGTTACATGAGATTTCATTTCTGAGTCACATGATATATCTCCTTTTTAAAACTGCCTGCAGTTCTGCTACATGTGATGTGGAGAGGCTTAACTCGGGACCAAACAGCAGCCCCTCGTACCTGTGAGTACACAAAAAGAGCCTGGTTCTTCACAGCAGTGCAGCATGGGAGAAGAAGAGACAATAGACATGCACTGAAACTTGAGTAGCTCGTAAACTGAAATGGGTGTGCCTACCCAACTGGATATAAGTAGAAAGTTTTTCACCATGAGGACCGTCAAGAATTGGAATGGGTTGTCCAGGGAGGTTGTGCAGTCTCCATTGTTAGAGGATTTTAAGACCCAACTGGGTAAAGCCCTAAACAACCTAATCTGATCTTGCAGTTGATTGTCCTTTGGCTAGGAGGTTTGACTAGAGACCTCCTGAGGTCCCCTTCTGTCTGAATTATCCTATTATCCTATGATATTCACTGAATGCTTTCCTCGAATCTCTGGAGAGGATTTTACCTTCTACAGAAGACTGGCTAGGGATGGTTCAGGCTTTCGTTGGTGCAGTATGATTGTTGATTGTTTTTCCTACATTTGTTAGTTACATTGTGAATGCTGTGTTTTGTGAGATTAAATGCCACCAGGCTGGTGAATTTATGTGATACCTGAAATAAGCCAGTAATCCCATGTGCACAGACAAGCCTCAGAACTGTGATTCCAAAAAAGGCATAGCTGTCAGCAGACAGAAGCAGCCTTCATTATTTTGAAATCCTGACCTTCTTCTGGATAACACTTTATACAGGAGCTTTCAAGGTCATAGCCAAAAAGGTGACTAGACTCAGAGGACAGCCAAATTGGATTCCAGGTGGAGGTAAAAACCTTGTATTTCCTTCTGAAACCCTATTTGATCAGTGGAGAAAACTGTGTATCATAAGCTTAGGGGAGCTGAACCATTCCCTGGAGATCTGTAGAGGTGCTTCCCATTGAGTTCATAGAGGTAGTTTACACTTATATCAAACATCCTTCTATTCTGCGCTCTCCCAGATAGATACATAATGGTGGATTTCTCTTGTTCAGTGTCTAAATTGGGTACAATGGATGACATCTGGGGATTCTCAGTCCCATGAAAGTAAATATTCTGAAGTTGAATGTAGACAGCCTGAAACTATGCAGTCCATTAAGAAGAGGGTTGGAGTTTAGGTGCTTCAGAGATGAGCAAGGGCTTTTTTCAGAATCTCAGTCTCACGTGGAGTTGCATAATTTTTTGTCCAAGTACCTCTTTGGAAAATTAAATCCTTTTTGGACCTAGACTTCCCTGTTTCATTCTCTTTTAATCTTATAGATTGAACTTTAATAGCATGTAATATACTTGGAATTTTGTTTTTGTGTATATAAAGCAGGGACAGAATTTAGCAATAAATTTCTGATCTGTGTCAAATAGTTTAAGGGAATGGTGTTGTCTGCATACTGTCTAGGATTCATTTTTGAGAGAAATCTCTGATATTTTAGTTTGTGTTTATGTTTATATACATTTAAACAACCCCAAGCCTTAGACATAAATCTCCAGTGCTGCCAAATAATATTTGTCATTGTATTTTGGTAGGATAAACCTCACAGATATACTAAAATCTCTGAAATGAAGCACTGATTTATGTTTCACTTGAACTCCACACTACAAGAAGACTCGCTAGAAAGAATGTGAACACCAGGGGATCAGTTCTGACCCCCAAAACTGAGCAAGGTGAGTATGTTTTTAACTTTACCTTTCAAAATGTGGAATGTATTGTTTATGTTTTCAGTTCCATTAATTTGAGCATATCTTTTATAGAAGTGTGTCAGTTTTGACCACTAAGTTGTTGTGACTGCTTTGAAGCTTAAATATTCAAAGCTTGACTACATTGAATAAAGTGTCTTGTATAAAGACATTTGATTTTGTAATCTATAGGGGTAAGAATATTTGAACAATATAAATTTTGACCCAATACAGCACTGAGTAGGAAATAACTTTTATTTTTGAAAAGTACTCTTTTTATTAAAAATGTGTAGTTCATACTTAACTCCAGATTCCTTTTTGTCCTATTTTCCCCTTTTATTTTTTTCTTTTAAATCCTAAATCTGGAGATGGTTTCCTGCAGGAATTAATGAATTGTGAGTTTTCACCTCGTTTTTAATCTCAGGGCTAAAATTAAACTGTGTGATTAGAATTGGCTTCCCATTGAGTTTTATTAAGACAAGTTCTGATTTCTGTGTGAAACCCTGATGTTCTCTTATGTTCCATTAACAGGATATATCTTTTGGTGGCATTTTGTTATCCTACAGAGTTCTTCTAAACTAATTATAAAGACATATAAGTTTAGATTTATTTTAAGTAGAGCCTTAAAACTACATCAAATGCCCTCTGAAAGTGCATGAAAATGCTGTATATAGGCAGGAGTTGAGTGAGGGTATCAGGTCTTCTCTGTGGTCTTTGCTCCAGGCTGCAGTTATTTGCGTGCTTGCTGAGCATAGATAGAAGTAGTGGATGAACTTCACATCAAAGCATCTACCAGTAGGTGACAAACTGCTTTACCAGATTGCTAGTGATTGTCCCTAGGTTGTCCCACTTCCTTGCCAAACTCTCCTCCAGTACAAATAGTCGTCTGAAATCTTCCTGAGAGTCAATACACAGTAACTCGGAAAATATTATATAAATCACAGTTTAGCTCTGCTTTTGCTGGTTGCTGATTCACTGACAAAAATTTCTTGCTGTTCTTAATTTAGAAAGTAATTATATACCTTTTCTTCCCTTCTCTTTCCCTGTCTGCTTTTCCTTTCTTCTTCCATTTTTTTTCCTCATTCAAACCAGCAATGACAAGGATAATCCAAGACACAACTATGCACATTTATTTTCTATGCTGTTTATTAGTATCTGAAAATAAATTAATAAGGTCATATTATCCTGGAGAACTGCATGACTTGTATTTCTACAAGTACAATACTTAAATATATCTAAAATAAAGACATCACAGAAACTGCAAGAAAACACAGAAAGGTAGTAGCTTAGCCTTACTTCCAGGAGATAAATAGGAGCTCAGGTTTTCACTCTTTATTATGTAGTCTGTAACCCTTAAGGACCACACAGAATTCCCTCAACACAGCATGAAAAGCAAGAACCGCCATTTTGTATGACTACTGAAAACTCTTTATTTTGACACAAAAGATTAAGTCTGAACATGAGTCTCTGGAGTGCTTTTCTAAAAAAGATGTAGTTGAGTCACAAAAGAAAGGACTTCAGGAGGAACTGTCCACCTTACAGCAACCTGAATAAGAAACTTTCAGATTCTTACAGCAAAAGCTTAGTGAATGCAGTCAAATGGGTGGAAATTGTGATACCCAAGAATCCTCCCAGATGTCAGAGCAAAGAATATATTTTAGGACTTAGAAAGCAAATTTTGTAGCCTCCAGGCATGATCTAGACCAGCTGTTAAGCAGTGAAGATGACCAGAACAGTTCCAAAGCTACAACTTATCCAATGATATTAAGTCAGCTTTGAGATCACAGACTTCAGACTATCCGTTTTGCAGAAATACACCCTGAAGAATATGACTAGAACTTACAAGATGAAGTGTACACACCTACTGGTAAAATGGTATTTCAAACGCTTTTTCTAGTCTTTAAAAACCATCTTGGGGACATTACAATGTCATAGATACTCACCAGCAAAGTAAATCATCCATAACTTTCAGTTTCAGCAACTCATGTTCTTTAATACATAAACAAGAAGTTAGCCGCCCAGCATATATCAAGTGGAAAACAGACATATTTCCAGAGTTTGAGGTGTATTCTGTCTTTGTTGTGCCCAGTAACTTTTTTAAATACTAATCAAGGCTCCAAGAGATGACTGAATAGATAATTCATAAAATATAGTTCAACTGAGCAGCTATCAGAGTAAAATAAAATGATCATTTCAGCAGACACACACAACAAAAAGAAAAATAAAGAAAAAATAAGACAATAGTTTGGCAAAGTTAAGTTTTTAAGTTATGGTTAGAGTGGAGATAAATGGAACTTGGCAGATACATAACTATACATAAAATAACAAAATAATATGAAGAACAAACAGTATGAAAAATCAAATACTTAATTATAGAGCAAAGTAAATGTTCTAATTTTACTCAAATTGTAACAGGACCTTTTAATGAGATCAAAAGACAGTACAGTCAAAAGCAATTGGTTTTTACACAGTTTAATACAGAATTTTTACTGGAATTTACATTCACATAATAGATTTGAGCATTTGTATCAGTAATAAGAACATCTCCACAGGAATATAAGAAAAAAAAGTAGCTTGCTCAATTCCAGTCAATAAAATATCTTAAAAATTATATACTATGGTCATTTAAATTTATAAGCTTAAATATTGAAAGCTATTCATATTGAATACCTTTAAAATCCCTGCTACCAGCTGAGAGGCTTACTAGAGATGATCTTTTGGGACAGTTAGGAACCTAATACTGATTAACTGTGCAGAAAGAATACTGAAATAAACAGACAACTGATATGACCTAGCCAGTTGCTATAAGCATGTGTGTCCACCCAATGAATATCACCTAGTTCTGGAAAAAAGTACCCTTCTCAGTTGTAAGGAATCAAGGGAGGAATCTATGGGATTTTTTTTTATTTTTTTGTATATACAGATACATATATATGTATATACGTATATACAGATACAGAATGACAGATGTCTTAAGACCTCTCATTTCTTTAGGGAATCATACAACAGAATCTTGAAATTATATTCATGCTCACTATAATGGTTTGAGATTACTCACCTAATTATAAATATTATCTATTTGAATCAAATTTAGAAATTGTCTGTTTAGTCATTATTATTGACACATTCAACTAGTTGGAAAGAATAAAAGATGATTTTCCCAATGCACCAGGCACAGTTCCTCTATCTTAACTACTCACAGTGCACTAGCTGTGTCAGTGCACTGATTGCACTAGGAAAAATTGTAATAATCATAGTATTGAGAGATCCTCAGGAGAAGAAAGGTAGTTGTGGGTTTCATTCTATTTTGAGCATTTTTTTCCCATTCTTGACCAAAACAAATATTTTTCTTCTCTATTTCAGAGCACTTTTAAATGTTTTCCTGTGCATTATACTGTACTTATATGATGACTATTAATAATCTGAGTCTAGAAATTAGAAGAAGGTTTTTACCCATGTGTCCATGAAGTTCTGGAATAACCTCCCAGTGGGCATAAGGTTGGCTCATAATCCAGCTATTGTTAAGGTGCTTCCATGAAGAAATCTATTAAGCTCCACACTGTATCTTTAGGGATATGGAAATTCGTCTCATACTGCTGTGATATCCTTTATCCAGTTTCTGTATTTCTTTTTTTCCTACTATAGAGTTTTGATAGTGCACTTGAAAAGACTATAAAAATTTTATTCTAATTCTGCAAAGATAGAATACATTATGTAAAAAACAAATCTGATATTGAGTCATCCATTTTTTTGCCTTAAGATTCATTTCCTGATGGCTTCAAAGCCAATCACAGCCGATGACATAGAACTGTTTGTCATATATTTGCTTCCCATTTAGTATCTTGTTTTTCTCTATCACAAAGCATGGATCTTCTAATTTTAAGAAACCTATTTTCTGACCATGTAAATTTTGGCAAGGCTGTCATGGGTACATACTCCTGGCCTATAAATTGGAGTGCTTAAAATATGATGTAGTCCTATTTTCCAGCATGCTTTCTTTGCTTGATCTTTTTTTCTAGCATTATTATTTCTGTTTTCCTAAAGCTATTTGAGAGTTTATATCAATTATTCTCTCCCTGAGAAAACATGTTAACTTCTTGCCATCCTCAAAATCTGCAAAAGGAATGAGTCTTTTTTTAGCTCCCATGCTTTGAAATTTCTGTTTGATTAGCATCAAAGTCTTTACTGGCACATCTCTCAGAGTCATTGGAACAAACTTTACAGTATGTCCTGTAAGTCTCAGTGTATGGGAAAATGTGGAAGAATGTCGAGGAGATAGGCGATGGAAGCTAGCCAGACCGTTCCGTGGGAAAAGGAGCATCAACAGGGCATGTTGACCCATAGTCATGTGGCTGAGTCTGTGCCAGTGTGGCGCTGCACCTGGGCTTTGAATCGAGATTAGCGATGAGCTTAATGTGCTTACTGCGCACATGTATAGTACATAAAAACCTTGTATAGTGCCCCCCCGGCGTTCCTCGCCATGGACCGACGCTCAGCGGTGCCAGGGACTCTCCCGCTCCATTATTGCCTTGATCAGGAAATCGTTGGGGAACCCCCGCTCAGACGCAGAGGTAATAAACACTCAGTAGCAACCATAGCGTGCCTTGTGTTTGTGTATCTGTCCCTGCCGGGAGTCCAGGTGTTGCCCCCGCCGTACCCTTACACTCAGAAAAGATTCTAGCTGTTCCAATCTGTATAAATAAATATTTGCTGGCTCAAGGTCTCCCACATTAGGGGATTTCCTAATCACAACTCCTTTTTTTTATAAGTGACTTTTATTTTTATTGTTTTTATCAGAAACTATATCATTTTCAAACAGCTGCTGTTTCTGTCAGTTGTGGAGAAGTACAGAATCAGCTGTAGGTCTGAAACATTCAGGAGGGCTTGGTGTGGGCCATACATCAGTTCAGATGGAAGAATCATCACTGCTGTTGCTGACAGTTTGCTTATTTCCTTACTCAAATTCAGGCCTTCACTTGGTAACATCTTAGTCAGTTGGATGAAGATAAGAATTGCAGCCTTTATATATCCTTAGTTGTTTAGTTTGTTCTTCTAGGACACGTCATGGAACTTTAAATATTTCAGAAGTCACTTAAAAAAAAGCTGTTTTTAGGGAAGTCAAACAGGCTGATAAAGAGAGGAACAAAAATGTCTTAACAGCCTCATCATTTTGGGTCTATAGGGAAAGCTGAAAGAATTTGTGGAATCTGAAACTATCCTCCAGAGCTTCAGTTTTACATTAGAAAGCAGCATTTTTTTACCATTGCACTTAACAGGTTCTCAAGTGTACTCCTAGTATACGGCTTAACTTTCTTGTTCAGTGAAAAGGTTTTAGTATCTATGTGCCTTATGCTAAATTATTTATTGCACTTACAAAGAATTCTGTAACTTTCCCTACATAAAAGGGAAAACTTTCCTTATTTCTTATGCTGCATCTCCTTCATTTCTAAGCATTCCCCATTTCCTCAGAAGTATTTGCCCTCCACAGTGTATTTATCAATAACACTGAATCAGAGATCAAGCTACCTAGATGCATTTTATTATTCTATTGTTGAACTGATCATATGTAAGCAATAGGCAAAGAAAGGTCTCTCTCATAAGTTGTATCACAGTGAAAAAAAGTAACTTGGTGGTTTTATTCAGTCTTTTCTCTTTCAACAGGAATAAGTCAGAAAGCAATCTCACAATATTTCTTTGTAATTTTCAGAGGATTCAAACCAGTGAAATAAATCGCTGCATCGAAATATACTACAAAATCTCTGTTGCCTGCAATCCTAACAGGTATCCATGGCTAGGCAGGAAAAACATAACACGTGAAACAAGAGGGTGGTGGCAGGGTCCATAAAATGCTAAGGAAGAAATCCTAAAGAAGGGAGCCTTTATAATAATAATGGGCAACTTCATTTACAGGTAGCTAAATGTTGTTGTGGGCACGTATTGAGCATAATTGGGTTGGACTAGATGATCTCCAGAGGTCCCTTCCAACCTCAGCGATTCTGTGATTCTGTGATAAGCGGTGGGGTTTGGGTTGCTGTGGCTGCGGGGGTGGCCCATGTGCGAGGGCACCAGGAGCTGTCCTATGCCGGTCGCGGAAGGTTCCAGCTGGCTCTGAAACTGGCACAAACTGCTCACCATGCCCCAAAACTGCAACCACAGGAGCACATGGTGCCTCTGCTCAAAGGTATTTAAGAAAGAGCCGTAGCTGCTTGTGGTAGGAGACACAGGAGAGACACAACAGGACACGTGAGGTGACATGGGAGGACATGTGAGAACACACAGAAGGAGACACGGGAGGAGATGCAAAGAGGAGACAGGAGATGAGACACAAGAGGACATACAAAAGGAGATGTGAGGAGAAATGTGAAGAGACGTGTGACAGTGTGCTCCTTTCCCCCTTATGTACTCTTCCCCGCCCCAACCTGACCTCGCCATAAACAGCACATATGCAGGGGTTAATTGAGCATACGCCAACTAAAATCCGTCTAGCATGCAAATATGACTATGAATCAATCATCTCCCCCCCATAAATAGGGGGCAGCCCAGAGCCCATGGAGCTCTCCTGCACGGCAGTGGGCTGCACTGCAGAACCTCCTCTTGAGTAGGGATGTCTCTCAAGGTTACTCCTTGAGGCTGAGAGATTCCTTATCCACAACAGATCCTCGGTAAGTGATTAATAACATGCTGAAACTTTGCTAGACTTCACAAAACTTTGCTGAGTTATATCTCTGATTGATTGTGCACATACTCCTTTAGACATAAACCGTTGACCAAGTCTGAGGCTGGGATCGGATCCAGCTGCACCCAGGCTCCTCTCAGGAGGAGTCTGGAAAGCAAGAAGGTCCATTCTGAACCTTGTGACTCAACGGGAGGATCTCTGTTGCATGTGCATCTGACCCTGTCCTTCATGCAGTAAATAACTGAGTGAACCTTGCCATCGACCCTTGTTAAATCACTGTCTTATTTACGATTGAACTCTGTTAAATCGCTATCTTACCTCAATAAAACATATTGCTGCTTCCCTCTTACGAGTGAAGTGCATCACTCCTCACTCATCTGCGACAACATGTTTGGAGAAACATGTTTGGAGCAGCAGTGGAGGAGGCACATGGAAGGGGACATTGTTGAGGGGATGGCTGGAGAGGTACTCTTGGAAGGAGGTGCTCCGTGGCAGAGGAGAGATGCCTCTGACGTACTGGGGACCCACACTGGGCAGGGATACCCCTGAGGGACTGTGGCCTGCAGGTGACCCACATGGGTGCAGGTACACCGTTAAGGAACTGCAGCCTGTGGATGACCCATGCTGGGGTGGGTTCACCCCCCAAGGGATTGCAGTCTGTGGAGGACCCATGCCAGAGCAGAGAATCAGTAAGAAGCAAGGAGTAGTGGAGGAAAAGCAAGGAGCAGCTGAAAGAAATCACTACGTGTCAACCCCACCCTCCTATGCTGCCTGTCACCTCACTGAAGTGATTGGGAGGGACAGAGTGCAACCCAGAGTGAAAACAAGTGGAGCTGAGAGGAGGAAGAGGGAAGGAGGGGGCTTTGACCAAATTTGAGCCTGGGAAAGGAGAGGAAACATGTTTCCCTATGTGTTTGTTTGTCTTCTTTGTTCCTCAATACCCAAATCAGTAATTAAAAGTTTATATTGCAGTTGGCAACAAATTGGAATTGGTTAATTCCTGGAGTCGAGACTGTTTTGTCTGTGACAGGGCTGTAAAAGAGAGATTAAATTCTTAAATACCAGAAATTATTCCTTCTCAAAGGTGCTTTTTAGAGAACCACAGGAGAAGCAGCAACTCTTTAGTCTGAGAAGTTCAAGTTGCTTAGTTAAGATGTTATTAACTGTGATCACTATGTACCCCTTTTTGTAGTTGCAAAGGTAGTTATGAAGACACTGTATTAGAAAATCAGATTAAGACTCTGATGTCTACCAAAAGAGTCTGTAAAAGTATAGAAGGAAAAAAAAAGAAAAGCAGTATGATTAGACATCAAATAAATAAGACAATTAAAAGCAAAAAGACATCATCCAAAATGTATAAGTTCTGCCTGAATGAGAAAAATGAAAAAGAAAATGAACTCTGCAAGTTAAATGAAAAAACTAATAAGGCAAGCCAAAAAAGTCAGTGAGGAATGATCTACCAAAAATAAAAAAGCTTATCAATAAGAACTCTGTCATACATTAGAAGAAGGAAGTCTTCCAGGGAGTTAATGGAGCAAATAGGTGACTGAAGTGAAAAAAAAAAAAAGACAGAAAAGAAACTAAAGAATTTTTTTCATTATTGTTCCATAAACTTAGAGATCCAACTTTATATGGTTTGTGCCAAGGAAACGTGTCAAACTGAAGTGTATTTAGAGAAAGTTTTATAAAAAATTGTAAAATGTACAGGAAATTGTAAGGCCAATGTAAGAGTCACCAACAGTTCTAAAGGAGTATGTGAATTAGCTGAACGAGTAACTATTATATGTATCCTGTTGCTTGACAAGTTTCAGTGTAACATATATAGCAAGGCAGCAAACATGATGTTCCCTTTTTTAAAAGTTTCATGCAATTTTAATAGACCACTAATTTCTGTAACTGGCAAATTATCTGACGCCATCATAAAAGAACAGTGTTACAAACTTCGTTCTCTCCTCAGAGCAGTTCATGCCTATTTGAATTCTTAGCAGTAGTGAGAGATGTTGTAGATAGGTGAGTGGTCTAATATAAGGTACTTAGATTTCAAAAAGCTTTTAAAGATGTCTGCCACCTAAAGCTCTTTAAGAAACAAAGCTGCTAAGGGAAAGTTTGTTTGTGCCTAAATAACTGATTAAAAAGCTATGAATATTCAGTGTGTAAAATGCCTGTACATAGATCATACATTTCTGCAACATCCTGACTGTTACAAAGAAGGTAAAGGAGATGCATAGTCAAGACTGCACATAACTCATGGAGTATGGGATAGGCATTGAAATAACGAAGCTGCAATTTAAAACCAAACAAAATGTAAGACTTTTTCTCCCAACATCCAATTAAAACGTAGGACTCTTGCTGAAGAAAACTGCAAAGGTGAACATTGTCAGAGAACTACAGAGGACTAACAAACTCATGTAAGTTCAGTCCAAAGGGATTAGCAAGGATCATAGTCCCAAATGCAACCTCCAGCACAGGACCTCTGGCTGTTGGAAGCTAGAAGTGCATGCCACCAGGATGACATACTATATTGCATAATTCTTCTATCCTTTCCTTTGGTGTCTCTCACTGTTTGAGACAAAAGTACCCCTGGTCTGACCCAGCATGGCAGATAATAAGGAGTGATTAAACATTCTGGATGCTATATTGCTCCTTTCGAAATAAATTACAAAACTCTCACTGACCTAACTAGAGCATTTAGAATATATTTACATGTTTAACTGAGATAAAATACAAGCTATTTTAAAATATTGAATATTGGCTTTAGAGGTAGCTTTGCCTCTTCCATGGCCATGCTGAAAAACTTATTTGGAGCATCTACAGACCCAAAGTGTGCCCTGAATGCTATTGCTGTCAGAGGTGTGATAGGAATGTGTGCTACTGGCAAAGAAACTAATGTGCCTTCATTAAGACAATCCAATGGGCTGAGTTATGTAGCAGGACCTTTAACTTTTTTTTTTTTTTTTTTTTTAATAAAGATGTGACTCAGCAGGGTTTTTTGTGGTGAAACACCAACTAGTTTCAGCTGTGATTTGATTCAGTAAGTGTTGCAATAATTGCCCCCAAAATCATGACTTTACTTCAAGCTGAGTTCTTTAAAAAATCATTGTTAGTGTTTATTGTGACTTCATTTTATCTCATGACATATTGGATGACCTTTCCAACTAGTTATAATGACATTTTCCAACCAATTTAGCACAAGCATTTTTATGCGTTTTTACAGAAACTAATAAAGACAGGCATATACTTTCTTAAAGTAAACAAAATGATGTAGCATTTATAGACAAAAGTAAAGCAGCAAAGAAAAAATGTAAACTATATTTTTTGGCTAATAAGCATTGTCCTTTATAATTCAAAGTAGTGAAGAAAGACAAGTTTAATGTGTTTTGCTAATGATCTTTCAGTAATACATGAGAAACAGAAGTTGTTAACTTTCATCATCAATGGAAAGAGATGTCTTGTACTACAAATTACTGCTATTTGTTGTACTTTTAGCATTTGCTGTAAGGATATATGTCTCAATTTTTTCATGACAGCTTGTACGTTTTGTCCTCTCTATGATTTTAGTAAATGGTCCATGTATTTAGCAATGCACATTCTCATTGTTAGATTAGAAGTACAGTTTTCTTTAAATTGCTAATGAAACTTTATAAGTTTGTATTTATCGCCAGTCTCAGGACTTATCTTCCAATGAGTAACTAGCCCAGCTGCATCATTTCACAAGGCAATAAGGCACTGTAGAAGTATTATTCACACAATTCAGTAGCCTTCTTGGAAATTTTCTCTGGTCTAGAGAAACTATAGCTGCCAAAATGTCAGCCAGCATCAAGTTATGAAATGATTACCAGTACTGTTTTCATGATGGAAGGGAAAGACAGTTTAACCCATTGCTTCATAGGCCACTATAAATTGCAAGTTTCATCCTAATACAAGAAGAATAAACCCTCTAGGAAATAAACCAAATTCTTTGTATTCAATTATTTGAGTGCAATGTATGATATGTAACTTTGTAATGAATTTTGAAAAATCCAGTTGAAATAATTATCATTGTTATTTTGTGTGTAACAGAAGGTTTAATTTTGCATGCCTTTAGTTTTTCCTCCAAAGCTTATCCTTGTGAATAAATACCAGAGATAAAACACCTAGACTCATAAAATAATAGAGAAATTTGTGGAAAAAATTCCATCAAATGCTATCAAGTACAGTGAACTCTGACTAAGGGAATCCTAAAATTTTAGTTCCTTGAGATTTGAGGCATATTCTAAGTATCACTGCAAACTTGCCTTGTTTTTATATTCTTCCCTAAGAATTCATTATTGGGCTTCTTTGGTTACTGAAGTCTCCTATGTTCTTATGACACAGAATATGTAATCTGATTCTACTTGTCATCTCTGCTCTCAACGTTTCCCTCCTCAGTCCTGTATTTTATCCTCTTTTTGACATTTCATATGTATTTTACTTTCAGTTAAAACATAATATTCTAGTGTTGGGCATTGTATCTGAACCAGACTACTGTCTTTTCTTTTTTTTTTTTTAATTTGTCAATGTCAAAAACCTCCCTTCAGTTTTCCAGTCACACATCCTTGACTCAGTTCTGGCTACCGAAATACGCTTCCAAGATGTATCTACCTACAGTCAGTAGTACTAGCTTTCTTTGAGTACTTGGACCTTTATCTCAGATATCATTTTAGCTACAGTTACCTTGTACCCATCTGATCTAGGTAGCCCATGTTGTTCTGGTAGCATACCAAAATGTATCTATGATCAGGCTGCTCACCTGGTGAGTGATATCAGGATTCTTTTGGGAAGATCCCAACCGATTTTCTGTATCTAATATTTCTTACCTAACAGCAGAATGCAAAATGCTGAGTTTCATGATAAAGCAGTGTGGTTTTGATTGTTCTGTGGATCTAGGTAAAATCCATGGCTTTCTTCTACTCTAGGAAGAGTCTGGATTGCTGCAGAAATAGTCCCAGGGATGCACCTAAGGCAAGTAAGCTGCATGGGCTATAACTTTGGCCTGGAGTCTGGTATCAAAGCAGCTCATGTGTATCGGCTGAAACATGACCCTTGAGCTCTCTAAACATTGTTCTTATATATATTTAGCTTGCCAATGACCTGATCTAATGAGCCACTACATCACTATTTTTCAGATTATTGCACAAGACACATTACTGCTTTCATGCTTGTAGGACACTTTCAGAGGACAATAAATGAAAAATTGGGACCTCTGACAATGCAGTGGTTTAAAAAATAAGGTAAGTTGGTCTTCATCCATGGTTTCCCTGCATTGGGAGCAGTGAGGCAGCTTCTTCATATCCTCTTCGGTATGTACAAGAAATGCCATAACATAAATATAATATATCTATGTGAGGTATTAAATATTCAAGCATTACTCAAAATCTGTTGCTGGAAAGGTTAAATGGGTAGATGGCAAAAGCTGGACCATCCTTCAAATGACGTGAACAGAGAGGTGAGGTAGTAGTTGCTATGGAAGTCATTATTAGTTATTCTAACCTCAGTTCTGACCTATATACACTGCCTTTATGTAATATTTTTGGACAGAATATTCATTTCTATCTTTGTTTCAGTAAGGGTCAAAAGAAAACTGCTGAAAATAAGAATTCAGAAAAAAAGTCTAGTTACATTATTGATATTAGTAGGAGAATAACACATTTTAGACTAGACAGTTGCGTGTGTTATGGTTTCATGAGGGCAAGACTGAGATATTATTTTGTATACCATACTTTTTTAGCAGCTGAGAATATCAGTAGATATTTTTGATTATCCTGTGCATTATTATCTAAAGAAGTGGAAGGCCTAAGTATCATATAAGGTATATGTTCCTCCAGAGTAGAGTTTAAAAGGATAAACTGCAGTGCTCTGTTGTAATTGTAGTTGCCTTCTCTTTTAATCATGTAATAACATGTACTTTTCTGAAGCAGAAATATGAAAACAGAAGAGGGTGAAGTACAATCCAGGAGAGAAATATAACTGAGTAAATATCAAGTTAGTGAAAATATTTTCTGTTTCTCTCTTGATATTTGGATTCTTCTCTTGTTTCAGTCTAGGCTTTTTTCTAGTACAAAATTCATGGTGTTCCATGTTGCTGGAGAGTAAGAGGAAAAACTTAAGTGACAAAACCAATGACAAAAAAGAGCAATATGTGATAGAAACTCTTCCCAAACTACTCAGCATTATTGAAAAACTTCTTTGTAAAACTAGACTTTTTTGTCAACCTCTGCCATACTTGGCTTTTTCATGTACCAAATGTAAATCATAAACCCAGTCCTGCAAAATGCTAAATCTAGCAAATGTGAGTATCAATGAAGCTCTTCACACAAGTGTAATTAACAGAATTAAAAAATGGTCATTCAATTCCTACTTAGGTTGTGTTCCATTTAAGTAAAAAGACAAGTAAATCGCCATAGTAATAAGACTTAGCAACTCCCCAGATAATTGATTCATTACAGGAATCTGACTCAGTTCTCTGAAAATACTGAAAAGGCTTTCTTTAGTTCCAGGTGGTTTTGCAAGAGGCCCACCATGAAAACCTTTCTGATCACTCTCAGATAAAAACAATCTGCAGTATCCACATTCCCCAGTTAAGACATTCCCATTTTCCTCTTGACTAGCAGGAGGAACACGAGAATTACTGTTCCAGGATGCTAATCAAAAGCTGTCTAATCTAATTTTATTTCTGATTTTCCTGGGCAACGTGTTGTAGATGATCCTGTTTGAGCAGAAGGGTTGGATTAGATGATCTCAAGAGGTCCCTTCCAACCTCAACCATTCTGTGTTTTTGTGATTCTGTGATTCCTGATACAGGTGATTCCATTTCCACCAACAAAAAAATTCATTATATGCATACGTTTCTTAAGAGTTTTACCTTCCACATACCTCAACAGGACAAAAATGTCTTAACTATACAGTGGCTTCTGGCAGATCTATGTCTGTTCCTGTGAAGGGGTTGGAGATTCTTTCTGAGAATGCTTAATCTTATAATCATGGGATAATTGTAGTTGGAAGGGTTGTCTGGAAGTCAACTGAATATAGCCTCCCTCCCCTCCCCCCCCCCCAAAAAAAAAAGCAAGGCCAACAACATTGTGTTCAGATATTTGGCTAGAGGCCATTCTACCCAGTTCAAATGAATAGTCTACTTCTTAGAGCACTTACTAATTTGTCTCCCTCCTCAGCCTGAACAAAGTCAGATCTTCCACATTCCCAAAGCTGTTGAACAGTAAGAAAATTGTGATGTCCTCCACATCTTCTGAAGTCTTCTGAAGCTGAGCAAAGATATAAAAAAGTATGGAAGACTTCTGAAGTTAGAAGAAAAGAAAGTAAGAAGAGGTGTGACTCAGCCTAGTGCAGAAAGTTTCTGTGTTCTAGCTTCACTACTCAGAGCTCTTTATTCTAGAGCTGTAAAACAAAAAATAATCTGCTTTTACTTGTGCATCTAGATGAAACCAGACATTTCATCTTTCCAGCTGAATGTAATATCAGTTTGTTTTTTTGAGTCTGTCACATATTGAACAAACATCTTCAGTTAGGTTAACATGGTCTGAAATTTCTCCTGAATATTTTGTTGGATTTGTTTTATTTTTGAGCTTTAGCATGGTGATGAACCATGCTGATACATTCTGCTCCTAAAAAGACTATTTACACAAGCAAGAGACAGGGGAAAAAGGTAAGACTGAAAAAAAGGAAAACAATGCTAGCTTCTTTGAAGTGTTCCAAAGTAGGCCTTATTTAGAGAAATCTCTTTGTGTGACTACCAGGTCTCTCATCATAAGAAAACAAGTAGCTGAAGTAACTGGTGAAGTAACTGTTGTATCAACAAGCTATACGCATACTTCAAAAAGTCAGGATGACATTGCTATTCAGTATGCCCAAGTGCTGTCAAACATATGAAACAAAAGAAACTCTTCCACAGCATAATCCCTAAGTGATAAAGATTTATTCATATTCTACATTGAGTGATCTCTAATTAGAACTATTTGTGTGTTAATGATGCATACTAGTAAAGCAAACAGAATGCTTAAACCTCTGTGATAATCATGCATTACTCAAGCAACTAAATTAAAAAGGAAAAGAAAACAGTCTCCAAAACTTAAAAAAAGGAAAGTAGCAACATAGAAAGCTCTTTATTATTTCGCAATCTGATTAGAGCAAAGAAGATACAATTGTTTAACGAGTAGAACATGAAGATATGTGATTTGGACAGTAGGTCATTCTTCTTAGTTGCATTCAGTGGGAGGACCCTGTCCTACTGAAACCCATGGGAGACTGGAAATGCTTCTGGGATAAAAAAAAAAAAAAAAAACAGAAGGAAAAAACAGGTAGCTGAACTGAATCATCAGTCAGATTTCAAACATGTTCATGCATAATTTTCCCCTCCATCAGCCTTGTTCAGTGGAATGTTGGTTCGTTCTTCTATGGCAATTCTTACATTGCTATGTATAGCGCTAAAAGTAATTTTGTAAGAGTGACATCCAAAGCAGGAAACTAAATTATATTCTATCCTTGCTTTGCAGTGATATATGCTGATAACATGAATGGCTATAGAATGTTATTTACTCCAGTAAAATTTACTCAGCTCCTTCCTAAAAAATTTTTGCACATGATACACATTTTATAACAAAATCTGCTTTTTGTCGGGGTAGGTTGTGAATAGCAAATTATCTTGCTGTCCACAAAACCTCAGCCAGCCATGTTTTCTCATCAACCCATCATGATTCAGGTGAATTCTGCACAGTTCTGCATTTCAGGCCTGATTCTGTTTAAAGTATTTTCATAGCAATGAAAGTCTTTTGACTTCAATGAAATTCCATCCCAGCTCACACTTTCTCAAGGTGAATAGAATTAAGCCCTTCTAATAGTTGCCTGCATTATTGCCTGCTTGATAAGACATGTGGTCCAATGATGAAGATGCTAGATGAGGACTCAGGGCCTGGCAAGGCTCTCAGGTCTTGAATGCAAAGATTTTGGACAGGAATGAATTCATAAATTCCATTAATAAGAGGATGGACATTTTTAAGTTGTTGCAATGCTTTTTACATAGTCTGTTTTTATAGCATCAAATTAAAGTAAGGATATAATTGTAATTAATGAAATCAAATTACATACCTTAATATTATTTATATATACAGTATGGACAAGAAAAGAAAAACAAAAAAATCTCTCTATTCCAAGATGTTTCCTGTTGGCAGGATACATTATTTTGCATTTTTCTCTTAGAGACCACAAACCCTAAAACAAAGAATCAGCTTCTATTTAATATTTAATACCTTTGGAAGGAGACTCCAGCTTCTTGAAATTATAGTTCTGATCTGTGATAAGCATAAAATTTTTAGTTAAGTATTTCACATTGTGTGTTATTACCAAACTAATCAGTTGGTGTTAGGAGTTGTCTGGACTTTGCACAGCTATGTAATGCAGACATCCTGGCCTTACTTTCAAAACAGTCATGCATCCTCTAGGTCTATCAGTGGTCAGTCAAGTTGCTGTTGTGTTTGACTTTACTGTTAATGCCACTAGCTTTGGGTCCTTCATGTTTCTCTCACAAACATACCTGTGCCTTCTAGGCTGTCCCTGGAATCTCTTGCCAAAATCTGCCTGTATGTTTTATGTACGTTTTCATAAGTTTCAGATCCATGTAAAATACTCATATCTGCTACACTGTCCACCAGCAGAATGGTGTCTATACTGCTGGAACAGATTCCATCTGAACATGAGGAAATACATTTTCTCTGTGAGGGTGACAGAGCACTGGAACAGGTTGCCCAGAGAGGTGGTGGAGTCTCCTTTTCTGGAGATATTCAAAACCCACCTGGATCCAATCCTGTGCAACGTGCTCTAGGTGACCCTGCTTGAGCAGGGGGGTTGGACTAGATGATCTCCAGAGGTCCCTTCCAACCTCAGCGATTCTGTGATTCTGTGATTAACAATGTGCAGAACTGTTGAATCAGTATGTGTCTAGACTCTGTGATCATGTCTCCTTTTAGAGCACGGTCCTTTTCTAGATGTTCCTTATGTCACCTCTCTCTTTCATTGCCTACTTCATCAACTAATCTGTAATCTTTTTGAAACAAAGTCTTGTCTTTATGTATTTCCTACAAAGCACTTAATATATTTGTGGGTATGACAGTATAGTCAATTCACTATTTCTCAATGAACACAGTTTCTGCTAAACTGAGGTTCAAGGGAATTGTAATTCCTGTTACAAAAATGCTTAGTAATGTTAGAAAGCAAGATATGTAATAACCAATGTCCAAAGAAAATACATTCCTGGATATTTGGAGGAACCAGGAGCAAGTGGAAGTTCTTCTGTTTGGATATTTCAAGGGCAAAATCAAATGGAAATGTGCATGCAGGAAAAAGAAACAAGTGAAACTAGGTATAGGTTACTGCAGTATACTGCAGTGTACTGCATACACTGCTTCCTATCTATGTTAATTAAGGATTAGTTGTTGAGTGATGAGATTTGAATGAGAACATGATTTTTTCTCCTTTAAAATCTTTTATTAGTCTTTAAAATGCATAAGTAGGAAATAACTCAGCTTGATTTGATTTGCAGGGCCTGGATGGAGTCAGTAGCATTGTAGTTAGGAAATAAACGTTATTCATAAACTAAGCTAACCTAAGCAAATTTGTTACGGGATCAGTGAGGCGCAGTGAACATGGAACTCCACAGAACCATTTGGAGTCACTTCACTGTAAAAACACATTTTAATTTCTCATTCCGTCTGCTATTGCACACCCATAAAGTGCTTTGAGACACAGTTTTGATGAACAGCATTACAGAAAATTAAGCTCTATTGTATTATAGCTATGGGAGTTACAGATGTGTATCTATGAAAGAATATGCCTTTTGGAAGTAGGTTTCTAACACACCCTGTCCAATAAAGTGAGGATCTCATAATATTTAGCTGTAGAGATGTTATTGTATTTTCTTTATAATTCTTCCAGGTTGTCATGGATCTCCCCTGATTTTAGCTTATAGGTTTGCATATTTTGTTTATGGGTTGTGCACATTTTAAATGCATCAGTCCTCATCTAACATCAGATGTATGCCTAAAAATTAGACTCTCAGGTACCTTGTAGGTCTTTAAAATGAAACAGTGGTGAAAGCCAAACTAGACAAACTAAAGCAGTGAATTACAGCTGTAGCTATATTTATGTGTGTGTGTGTGTATATATATATATATATATATATATGAAAAGTGGCTACAGTATATGTTTATGTATGCATACAGAGATTTTTAACGAGTGAAATTTTATCGTGAGAAAAAATGGCTTTTGCTGTGCTCAGAGAACAAACTGATAAGATTTCCAAATTGACATCTACTTTTCTCTTTCCCCTGCGGGAGTAAAAAAATAGAGCTATTATTTAGAACTTCAGAAACATATCTATGGAGTCTGTGTTAAATTCTCCTTTCTTAGGAAAGGTTACAGAGGTTGCAGGCCCTGTCTAGAGAAGAAAATAAGTTGATCGTTACTATATAACACATTGTAAAGGTGTTATAACCTGTATACTTCCATTTTAGAACATACTTACCAGTGAGCTCCTTAGCGTAACACACTTCAGTAGATTAGACATGGCTTCAAAAGGAGGACCAAGGCAGAATCGGGCTGCTACATAAGACTGAGGACCTATGGTGGAACTCAGCCCACTGCTCCCAGGGCTATTTAGTGGAAACTAATAAATCCTGGCTCCCCAAAGCCAATTCTTTCCTCTGTTGCTTGCATTCACTCACTTACCTCCTGATCCGAGTGGTCAAAAATATAAAACAGATATTAATGTGCAAGATTTAGTTTAATTTTTCATCAGTCTACTAAGTGGATTGGTAAGACAGAACTGTTTGTTTGCAGTAGTGCAAAAGATGCTTTGCTGATAGGAATTTCTTGTCTCTGAAGAATTTAAAATCTGAGTATGGAGGAAAACAGATGGCTCAAGGCGGTACAAACAGGGACTGAACATGCTCTGCAAAGGCATTCTTCTGATAATTCAGACTAAGATATGCTAAGAAAAACTTAGGGTAAATGAGATGGATTAAGTGTGTACAGACCTTCATAGTTTGCAAAAAGGGAGCAATATCGTGGCACTAAGCTTCTCTACTGTCTTCTTTGACCATGTATCAGGCTTGCTTACAGCAGGGCCTTCAGCTTTTTAACTGTGTGTGCAAGAGGGGTCTGCAGAGCCTTCCTGTTTGTTGTGAGTACTTCAGCTGAGCTTGAGGCTAAATGTAAAATGAACGCACTATTTGCAACCCATGCAAAACTACAGTGTTGAAGAAGATTGATGTTTGAAATTTCATCAGCACCTGAGAAATATCAAGGTTTAATTAACAAGTCATGCAATGGTGTATAGAGCCTTTGAATATTTATGATGACATTATAATTTTTGGAAGAGACCAAGACAAGCATGACATGAAACTGGGAAATATTTCAAAATGTTTTCGAGAGAAACAATTACTAGCAAATGCAAAAAAGGAAGTGAGGCACGGATTTTAAAATTTTAGACAAACAGAATGACCAATGAAAACCTAAAATGTTTGAAAATTTTATCTCTAGTGGATTGTTTTCTGGTATTTCTCTGTTTTTATGCTATCAGATATATGGAGGATGTATGCAAACCAGTGTTCCTAAGATTTAATTTGTGCAAATAAGTTTGCAAAAATGAGAAAATTTACTCAGTAAGACTGTAAATGTATCCTTAATTCCACTTTCAAGTGTACGTTATTACAGGGTGGATTGTCCCAATAACTTGAGGCAATCTTTGTGCATCTACTGGAAAAACAAAACAAAACCACCACTGCCACGTTTTCTTTTTTTCCCTTCCATAGAACAATTTCATTCTCATACAATCATAGCCCATATTTCTATGTTTATTTGAGCTTGTCCTCTGGCATAAAAATTCTTCTTGCATCCTATATGAAGCAGATATAGCTGATTGTCTGGTATAGCACAATTCCTTTGATTTCAAACTTTCAGTCAATTTAACATGAGAAAAAATAAAATATATCTGTGGGCACTGCAGCAAGAAAGAGTTGAATAGAAAGTAAAAGAGTAGTCTCCAAACTTACTTATTTTTTCAGCCAAATCATGCATATTTAGATTGTTTTAAAAATCTACTTAATCCAAATCTTTCTGAGACAGGACATGTCTAGATTTATCTATTGAAAGGCATGCCTAGCCAGTCAGAGTACAACTTTGAACAGTAAAAATCTGTATCACCTTCTATCTCAGGTCTTCATGTTACCTGTCTATTTACAAGACAATTTCTTCAACAGTTTTTGATATGCAATAATGTCTAATTCTCTGAAGTGTTTTTTTGCAGAGCTGATACAAAGAGAAGTTCATTGTTTTTCATTCATTCATAGATAGAAAAAAATCTAATTTTGTCAGTTTGACTGTTTACTTTGAATATTTTACTCAGCTCTAAGCAGTGTTTAATGGTTTCTAAACAGATCCTTACCTTCACAACATTAGGAACTGTTGTGCGGTCTGTACTAGTGGTCCAGCCAATTTAGCACCTTGCCTCTAACATGTCACCTACTGGTGATGCTAAGAAATAAATATTCTGCTATAAATTAACTGATAGAGGAATTTTTTCAAAGGGGAAGTTTCTGTGCTTCAATAGAAGGAGGAAACAAATGGTTAAAACAAGAAGGAAATGGGGTCATCAGAAAAAGACCTACTCATAATAATAACAGATTTTTTTTTTATTTTACAGACCAAGCTGTTTCTAGTCTTCTTCCACTGTATGAAAAATCAGTATTAAAGAAAAAAAAAGTTTTAGGCATTTTAAAGACACAGAACCACCCCCATCTCAGAAGACCAGTTAAAACATTTAAATTAATTAGGTCTTTCATTTGAACAGTTCCTGTTTTCTCTTTACCTTTAGAAGGCATTAACTATCCTCAAGGGAAGAGAAAGTTCAGTTTAGGTGACAACAGAAGTCTGATGCTACTTTCTCCAACAGAAAACATGACTGAATCCATATGAAGCAATAAGTTATTGGAAAATATTGAGTACAATTTTGGTCTACCAAATCCTACCCTCCCCTGCGGCCTTGCTGGTGGAAAAAGACTGGCATATCTCAGAGCCTTATTTGACACTCAGAGAGTTGTTGAACTTGTTCTAGGGTGGCTTTTGAATCCACTGATTTTATGGCCTTTCTAGTCATAGATTCACAATACTGCTACGGAATGTGGACCCATTTGCTTTGGCTAAGTCAGGCTTTGTTTAGAGAGAAAGTAAAATGCAAAAGGCAAAAAGAGGATTAAGAAAAAAAAACATGCTGAGAAAATAAAATGTATTAAGGAAAGACTGCTAGCAAAAACTTTATATCTACAGCCAAAGCGTTATTCTGTGCTCAGGCAAATGAAGTGAACACAATGATGTAATCCTGTCCCCATTCAGACTGATGTAGCCTCAGTCTGGGCTGTTTTCTTTTCTTTTCTTTTTTTTTTCCCGACAAACATATTCTATACAGCAAGGTTAATTGCTCTTTTGCTATTTTCATTCACTTTGGACAACTTAGGATCCAGGACAACCTTGACAAAATTCCACAATTCCCATATTAATCATAGTAATCTGACAGTACTGTGCAATGTTCAAGGTTGATAAATCCCTCATAGGATTGAAACCTAAACTTCCAACACAAATTACACAAATTGAAAAATATCTTAAACTTTTGGGAGGTACTGAGCACCTTGAAAAATGTGCTATGAGTGAATTTTAGTAATGAGAGTCTATGTGTTCTGGTATGCAAGCATGTAATTTTATTTGCATAATATGCATTTCTAATTTATACATATTAAATTATTTAAATAATGTCTCTTAATGTTCAGAATTGTAAGAAATACAACTGTACTGAAGCATGGGTAAAGAGTCAGTGAGCCAAAGAGAGTCTGTATCAGAGGCTTCAGAAATGGAGGTAAATATTATTTACCTTTAGTAAGCTGGTCTAGAAGGGGAACACTTTCATTAAGTCAGGAGGACATCAATAGATGGGTTTGCTTAAATTTCAAGCTCTTGTCATGATCTCAGTGAACCTCACTATGCATAGATTTTCCATATTTTATTGGTGCTGCTGTGTTTTGTTGTTGTTGTTTTTTAACGCATTAGTACAAATGAGAGACGTGGTTGTCCCATAAGAAGATAGGGTATATGTGGAGAGGGAAACGCTGTCCCTGTTGAGCATTACAGCAGGCTATTGACAACTCTCTACAAGATTTCCAGGTGGCATGAAGTGTTGAAGATTTATAATCTGATTTGATATGTCCTTTACTTTACAGATCTGTGTGAGTGATACAGGCCACAGCTGGCTGTAATTAAGATTTCGTTAGAACATACGTGTGCAGAAGAACGATGGATTGACATTTATTCTTTTGTACTCAGCAAGAAAATATTACTTTCTCTAATCAAGTGCAAGTGAGTTTACATTAAATAATGTGTTAGTGGTTCATTGCTTTTGTGTCTATACTGGAATTTTAAAGGAACAAAGCATACAAAGCTTTTTTTATCCTAATACTGTAGATGATATGAAAACAATGGTGTGGATTTTTTTTTTTTTTAAGTTGAGGCATATTTGATTTATTGTATTTCCAATTGTCAGATAATAAAATCTACATAGACTAAAAGCAGGTTTATATCATACATTTCCTTATGCTTACCAATATAAAAAAGGACCATTAATGCCAAAATCTAATATACATTGTTCTCCTTATAACAGGTTGGATTTAAAAGGGGTTTATTTTGGCCTGTAAGCAAAAATTTTCTCCCAAAATTTGATGTGATTTGATGGCAGAATATTTGGCTTTCTATTTTAGACATTACTACTTGTACCTAGAAAAGAGAGGTGATTGGTGGAGCACATTTACTGTTCTACAAACACGGTAACTAACAGGCAGTAACACTGTTTTGGTTTATTTTACCTCATAGTTGATTTTGATGTCATTGGCAAAAACAAAATAATCCAATATTCAATATTACATAATATTAGGGAAAGCACATTTATTTATATTGATGTTTTTGGTTGTACTTCATGTACTCTAGAAATTGGATACCCAATAAAAATATTTATCAGATGTCTTATAAGGCATTGTTATGGAGCAAGTAGATACTAAACACAATCTCCTTCAGATAAAGCAGTTAGCTTTTTCCCTTAGTGTCTGAAATCATTATCTTGGTTCCAGAGTTTAGTAATGTTTTACAGAATCATTTTTAACAGATAGTTGCTCCTTGCACTTATACTTAAAAATGCACAGTAGGCTCATAAAAGGCAATTCTCCCAACTGTGGAGGTGTCTAATTTAATGAGAGATTTATCAGTTGAAGGGTTTCAAGCAACAGTATCAAGTGACCTCCCTCAGGAATGAAATTCTGACTTTCATTTAGCACATAAACTTTAAGCTACAGATCATTTGCAGCACAAGGGCCCGTTTACATATTTAAACAGAAATCCTGCTTATTCACCAATGATTCTGAAATGGAAGAGGAGTCAAACAACACAGACTATAGAGAAGATAGAAAGGTAGAAATGTGAGACAAAATCAGCAGAGAGAGGTGATTTTATCTGGGATGAAATAGTCATATAGCTGTTTGAATCACAAATTTTTGAGACATATTCCTGGGGGAAAGTGGTTTTGGTCATTTCACTAAATGATGAAAGGAAGGGCGATGCTTCTTTTCTGTGCTTCCCCTTGTACTATGTAAGGGAGCAGTGAGCTGCACCTGGATTAGACTCAAGAGCTTATGCCAGCTAATGAGCAGGTATGGGATGGCAGGAGTGATGAAAAAAGGAAATGAGGTATTCTTAAGTACAACCCTATCGCTTATCATGGTTGGTAAGACTTACTGTGGTCTCTATATAATTATAAAGTGCTGGTTATGTGTCATTGCATCTTCATACACAAGCATGCATACAATGACATTAACCATACAAAAGTTCTTCATCACCGTAGTGTCTTAAGTAGGAAGAAATTCTGAGAAGACAGGCTGCCTGGAATTCCTATAAATTCTCATAGAAAAATAAGAATTACATATATTTCCTTTATTAAGTGGGTAAAAGTCAATAAAGAATTTGGATCAGTTATATTAATATACCGGAATGTATTCAGAACATTGTGAGGATGTTTTAATTTTGAAAGATAAGTTTTAATAGGACATTTCTAAGATTATTTGATTTTGATATGAAGGCTTTTGACAGTATTTCAATCAAGTTACTGCAATCATAAAAAAATTTTGATAAAATATTTGTTAGTTGTTTGCCTATAATGAAATTACAAATATAGAAGTCATAAATATAAATAAGTTAAACTTTAAGTGCTGCCATGAATCAACCTGAAATTACCATGAAAGATGTCAACATGTAAAAAAAAAAAGTTCCTGTCTATTTAAAACCACTTTTGGAATTTTTCTAAAGATATTATGTTTTACATTTGTTGATCATCTTGTTTTGTCATGTCAAAGAGATTGAAAACATGAAATAGGGCCTACTATTAATATTTTGTTTTTATGCATGTCAGCCTCATATATTTCTTTTGTAAGGAACTAAAAAAAAAAAAAAATCCACACCTGTCTTATAACTCAAAGACATCATCAAACCATGTAATACACATATTACAAATTATTTTCCCAGGGACAATGGTCAGCATGAAAAGTAATAACCTACAAATTGCACTATGCAGAAAAGCCTGCAGACCAACATCCATACCTCCATAAAACTAAGAACCATCTGAAACATATTGAAATGTTCAATATATAGCCACATCCTTAGATACCAACACATTTTATATCTTATACTGGAAGAAAAGCCTATCTTTAAAGAAATTTTCCAGAACCATGCTTCCAACAAACCCTAGCAATGGGCTGGTGACCACCTCCTTCCTCCTGCTTCTTTGAATCAAATGCCAGAGTGGACTTGGCACCAGAAAATATACCTTTGTTGATCTGTTTGAGTGAATTTCTTTATCTGAAATACATAAGTATTCCAGGCCCATGTACAGAAGTATATATATATATATATATTTTATGTTGATTTAACTGTGCTTTTAACCATGTTTGAATTTATACACTTGGATAATTAGATTGACATCAGACTGGTTATTTGAATATCTTCATGCTTTAGATGTTCATGCAGTTATGTGTGTACAAATTAGGTGTATAACTGCCCTGGCACAGTTTTGTGGGAGCCAGGGATTCAGAATATTTGAAAATCAGGCTTAACAGGTCTTTTACATCTGTTCTGTTTTTAGATTTTATAATAGTCAAGAGTTTTTGCTGGTTTTTTTTTTCAATACATTTTGCTACATCTCTTTTATAATATAACCAGAATGTATCTGACTGAATTACCCAATGAGATGTCTAACATACAATCATTGGGGTTTTATATGTAAACACGCTGTTCTAAATTATACACGTATAGCTTCTTATTGATGCAAACTTTTTGCCGAGAAAAATTAAAGTGTCATCTCCCTGCAATATGACTTTTGAAAAAATTCCCCAAAAGAAATAAAACAATCAGTCTTATCTCCTTGAGGTACAAGAAACAATGTAGTATACTGGGATATGCCCTATTATCCAAAGATTTGCATTATACTTTGTAAATTATGGTTGAATGAAATTGAATTTATCCTTTATCAAGTATTCAACAGATGTTTCTAATACCCATCAAATTCACTGTGTTGACTCATATTATTTTAATGTAAAAACTTATAAAATATTTATAAGGAGATGGTGCAACAGTACTTTTAATTATGTTTATGTCTTTCTGCTCCATTTAAAATATTTATTGCACCATGAGGAGATATGTAAATTTGGAGAGACTGAGGAAGAAATAAAGAAACTTTGTACAGCTTGTACAGATTATGCCAACATCAATATCTTGTGTTATTTTATCTAATTAAAGCATATTGTTGAGAGTTAATTGGAAAAATTCTTGTGTTTTTATCTTATGAGTAGCAAATCCTTTACAAGATTCAACAAAGAAAGGGATTTCACATTACTGGAGGAGGAATCCATTTTTTTCAAATTGTTTGTTTCTTGAAATGTTTGTGTTCTGTAAGCTTTTAACAGAGAGAAGTGTATTTCATCAATGATTTTTCCCATCTGTTTCAAAGTACAAAGAAAATTGAAGGCTACTTGACTATATACAGAGCTTCCTTCAAAGTCTCTCCAAATTCCAACATCAGCCAGGCCTCCATATCCATATCTTGGTTCAGTGCAGGTCAGCCAGTAGTAAGGCAGATCTCAATGGACTTAAACTCCCAAATTATTAAATGGGTTACATTTAGAAAGTGTTCTTTTGTGGTATGACTTTTAAATAAAATATTATATGTATGTCTTATAATCAGGTCATTTATATACCCAAGGAACAGAAGGTGTGAGAAAGAAAAAAGCCAGTCCATTATGAGTCATCTTCTCTTCTCCAGCAGAACCAGAAGAGAATGAAACATACTTGAGGTTCTCCACTCCATGAAGTTTTGAGTAGGAAGTGAGTGCTACAGCCAGACCAGGGGTATGAGGTTGTAAAGTCATGGTTAGGAGAAGGCTGAACTCAGAAAGGCAGTGTCAGGGCAGAACGTTCTAAAGTTGGGCAGCCAGAATCAGGAAGTGATAGTCAAAAGAACCAGAATTAGAGAGAAGTTGAAGTCAGGAGTTGAACAGTAGCAAAACAGACAGGAGCACAACCAAGAAACAGAGTAGAAACAAGAAATATAACTTAAGCCAGGAAGTTCTTAGGGTGCCCTTTGTACAGACACTTACTTGGTATTAGCCTAATGATCAGAAGACTGTACTTGGTGCCACATCCTCTTCATTAATAAAACTTCTTGAGTATTCAGTGATTCCTAAACTTCCATGACTGCTGGGCTTTATAGTCTTGCAGTAGATAAGGACTTGTAATCCACTGGTTTGGGGGATTTTTTTTTGCTTGTTTGTTTTTGTTTTGTTTTGTTTTTCGAGTGTAGAAAAGCCAAGATGTAAGAGCTTTAATACCCATACATCTTTCTCTTCCCTTCCTGTGTTAGATGGGAAGACATAAATGAAAGGTTTGAAAAAATCAGTTGCATCTTACATTCAATAATTTGGCTCAAGATTATTCTGCTTGATATGATTGCATATGACTAATTTAAACATTTTGCTAAAACACTGAGGCTTTTTCTTCTGAAACCTGTTTGCTTTTGAGATCAACTGTCAAAACTGGAAAGATATGCCAGCTAAAGGGATTGTACAAATTTTTCCTAGAGACCTGTCATTATTCTTCTTCTTCTTCTCCTCAATCCTGCCAGTGAGGGGGATGGATGAGAGGAGGAGGAGACGGACTTTCCAGGTTAACGACTGGCTGC
>NW_020449864.1:292976-362897 GCF_003343035.1 Apteryx rowi | reverse complement strand
GATATTCAAAACGCGCCTGGATGCAATCCTGTGCAATGTGCTCTAGGTGACCCTGCTTGAGCAGGGGGGTTGGACTAGATGATCTCCAGAGGTCCCTTCCAACCTCAGTGATTCTGTGATTCTGTGATTCCTTTACTAGCTTGACTTTTTTGAAACTAAAGGAGTTTTCCAGCAGCATTAAATGGAAATAAGAACCTGCCTCCAAGGCAGTGATCTAGAAAACCCTTTCCAAGAATTCCTGGAACCTGAGAAGCATTAGGCACCTCTTTACTCATCTTTTTCATTAGAGAACCCCCATATGAATAGAAATTTTTCACTGTGGACATGAGGGTTGGGACTCAGATCACAGATTTAAGACCTTTCAGTACAAGTACATGTCAGGCATCTACTGAAACTTCCATTTATAGTCCGTTGAGAGGTAGTCAAAAAAGTCAATAAAGTCAATAAAATCTAGAAATCTTTTTTCAGCTGACCCTGTGTAGAAGGCTACTTTAGAATTAGCTGAAGAGTTCTCTAAACTCCACTGTCTCTGTTGACTAGATCTCCTTTGAACATCAACCATTACAGACACCCATACAAGGACACCTAAATGTGCCTGAGTTTAATCTTTGAGCTGAATCCTGCCCAAGGTAGCAATCTGCTCGCTAGGGTCTGCTTTGATCCAGAAACTATGAAGGAATACCTCTCAACCTTAGGCAAGTCCCCAAAACAGCTTATCTATTTGACGTGCTCTGAGCACATTTAGCACACATTGAGAGTGCTTGGTCCTTCAGGAATGTTCCCCTAAAGGAATTAGTTTGGAGAATGAGAGCATGGAGGAAAGATCTTCCAAACCTCAGAAATTATCAAGGAAATGACAGCAAAAAAACCTCTGCAATATTGTTTGCTTTCACCTGCCTCCATGATAAAAATTATTCTGTTAGTATTGGTCCTCACTCTAGTACCAGTGTTCATATTCTGCCACTGTCTTAGGAGACTAAGAGTTCGAGTCCGTACTAAATACTAGAAACAATTTTCTTGAGTGGGTAGTAAGTGAATATCCACCTACAGAAGCTGCATAACCTCTTCCACTTTCTGTTTTCATCCACATTGATTCCCCCTCCTTGTGGTCAGATAAGAGACACTTCAGGATCATTCAATGTTTATGTAGCAGCAAATCACACATTTGGATGCATCAGAACTCTGTCCCCTCTCAAAAATCAAACGTCTAAGATGTGCTTATCTTTGCAGCTCTGACAGCTGATGCCAAAAGCAAACAGATTTTTAAAAAGGAAGGCAGGAGGCAGGGAAAGAAGCAGTGTTTAGCAAAATGTTTAAGTTAGTCATATGCTGTTATCTCAAGCAGAATGATCTTGAACCAATTTAATGAGCGTAAGTTACAATTGACTTTGAAAGGATTAATTTATACTCTTGAGCCTCCTCAAATGTAGAGCTAATAGAAGGCTGTCTGGGTACATGAGTTCTCACACATCTTTAAGCTCAACCAGAGATTCAAATGCTAAATCAAACACCCTGGGACAGCTGGGAGGACTTGGAATGCATACAGCAGTGAGCTGATGGTTCTGATCAGTGGCTTTTTATTCCCATCTATAACAATATTGATAATGCTCCTCATGTTAATATTCTGTTAATATTCTTCTTCTAACATTTAGCCAAACAATGTGGTACAAGTTATTAATATTGGTTAAGTGTTACTAATTTTACTGTTTCAGAATGCAGAGCTCTTGCTCTTGAAATTGTATTGTAGGAAAATGCAGAATATTTATAGTATTTATGGCCCCTTGTCATTGCAGTGTTGGAGCTCCTTACAATTTTGAATATATTGATCCTCACATAAGGTCATTTGATGCGGAGTAGGAAAGTGTAATGGATGAATCAGGAAGATTAAGCAGGTTTGGTCTCTGCTCCAGGGTCTCCATGAATATTATATACTAAAGAATTCTTGGATAAAATGTGATTCAGCAAGAGGATCAAAAATTAGAGCTTGGAACTTCCTGTAGAGTGTCTTCAGCCCTGACTCAGGATGATACTTGGTTTTGTTCATGCTCTCTCTGGTCCTGTGAATCCAGTTACAGCTGCACTTTCAATGTCAGTTGCAGCCTAGCCTGTGATCTGATGCATCAACTATTTTCCTAGGAGGAATGCGGGTGAATGCCACAACATGACTGAATGACTGCTGTAATTCCATCACATGAAGTGAGACCACGTGCATCCAGTCCTTGCACTGAATTTCATGATGGAAAGCAGTCAGCTATACAGGACTTCAGGAAGGAGACAGACACACTGTTATGCAGTTCTACAGACTCTCTCCGTGTTCTTGTACCTGATGTGTGAATTGAGATATCAGAGAAAAGCCCTATTGCTGTCCTAGGAACAAGTGAATTATTAGCACAATAGATAAAGGGAGCTAATGGTGACCACTGGCTATTTACAAAAACTGGTGTCCACCTCATAATATTGGGTGTCCTGGTCTACTGTGAGTTTTAAGAACTGAATTCCCATCCAATGTTTCCACACAATGTGTTCTCATTGGCATGACCGAGAAGAAAGTTAAAGTCCAGTATATTCTGTAGTGCAGCTCTGTATACTCATTTATGCTAGGATTTAAAATATTTGTAGCATGGCTGTCTGTAACTCCCATTTGCTTGAGTCCTTCATTGTTGAGGCCACTTTTGGAAGGAACTTTCTTGTCATTTTACTCTGCAATGCTGGTGATGAGACATTTGTGTAAGACAGATGAGATACACGTGCCAGAACTGTAGTTAAATAAGGAAGGATCTGAACTATTCTTCTCAACTATGCCCAATTATGTTCCTCACTTGAGTGAGGAACTTTGTTGACACAGGGTAAACATAAGCTTAAAGCTGATATCTACATTTGGTACCTAAATAGCTCTCTAGACACTTAGATTCTCACAAAATCATATTAAATTTATTTTTAGATTCTATGGTTTGGTTTTAAAAAGAATTGAACTTAGCTACCTAATGCCATCTGTAATCTTGAGTAAGGTACTAAGGTCTTTATAGTATTCATTCCGAAGTGTGTTATATGGTTTACGTCAATTGTGTAGTTCATTCTTTAAAGCATATTAGTCACAGCAATTTATGAACACAAAATCTCTAGAGCTTCACAGCCAAGGCACCTCCACCTGGGCAGGTGGAGGCAAAAATGACTCAGAGCCTCTGTCCTTGTTTCTGAGATTGTCAGAGTGCTAACCTGGCCTCCAGTATCAGCGGTAGCCACCTCAAGGCCATCCTAATTTACAGTTTGATTGGTCCTCGAGGGAGTATGCAGACAGCAGAGGATTAAAACTGCATTTCAATTCTGGACCCAATACACCACATGTTGGGAAAGTAACTACAGAAAGACGGTTTTGAAATAAATCCCTTGTTGCTGAAAGTGCAACTTTAGGATCAATCTATGCTTCTCTGACACTGTAGTGGAAATTTATTGGACCAATAAGGAATCAAATGCAACTAAAAATGGTAGGACATAAATCCACATAGCAAGTCTGTGACTAAATTTTCTCTTTTACCTGTCTAATTAGCTCATGTCCAAAAATGTAGGATAAAACTGTTCTTGATATCCAAGAACTTTCCTGGAGGGTCTGCTTTAGTGATACACAAGTTACCAAGCTTCATATTGAAGCACTGTGGTGAAATTTTATAGCTTTGTTATGCAGAGATCCAGGTATGACTATCTATTAGTCCCTTCTGTCCTTAAAATCTGAGATTCAGTTACCCAAACACAGAATAATAGAGATTGCTCTCTTCTGGTGACCAATTCAGGGGTATTAAAAGTAATAATTCTCTTATTCCTTGGAAGAACTAGACCTAAATACAGGCCTGGAAGACAGCCTGGTATATTGTTCCTAATGACCTTATATCTCCTCACCGTTTTACATAATGCTGTTTATTCCTTCATCACTTCAGTCAGCCAAAACTATTATGTTTTCTGAAAATCAGCTTTCCTGACTGAAATCATAATAAAAAATGTTTATTGATTTTGATGCTTGCATAAGTAGAATTTGACATTTCTAAGCCAGGTTCTAACCTGAACCTACTGCATGCTCTTTCAATGAACATAAAGAGGAATGGAGAGAGTGTGACAGAAGCAGTGAAATATCAGCCTTGTTAATGACCAATGCCTCACTGACTCTGGCTTGATTAATGTCAAAGACTGCTGATCAAGTCTCTCTCATGTTCTCACATTGACTGATTTCTGTGTATCAATTTAAAAAGTCTCATGACGGAGGCATTAATAAAGGGGTGAAATTCCGTATGATGCAGAGGGTCAAGTACAGAGCCTCTGTCTCAACTAAATCCTCAAAATGGGGCTGAAGTGGGGATTAAATTGAGGAGCAACCTCAGAAGAGCCCTCTGAAATAAAATTTGCCATGTCTGTGTACTGTCTTTCTAGTCATTCTATTTGCTCAATTATTCATGATTTTCCTTCAGAATGATAAGTGACAGACAAATCTCACAAAGCTAAGAGGTATGTCTGCTAATTGTTTATTCCAAACTCGGCAGAAATGATTCTAGGTTTTGGAGTCTTCCCATGGCACCTCTGTTACTCTCTTTTCCTTTTCCAGCTAACACAAATGTAGGATGAAAAGGCCTTGGTGAAGATCCAAGGGGTTTGTTTACTAATTGTTGAGAGGTCATCAAAATGGACATTTTTTATTATTATTCCATCTCTGGATATGTTTTCCTCTTCCAACCTTAAATTCTTGTCAGGCTTGGTTCTCTGCACATGCACAGTTGGTATCTGGGAAACCCTGAAAATATTTATGGTAGTCATGTTCTCAGTGCATCCCTGCATTTGTTATTGCTAAGGAGCAGGAAAAAAGGATTTATCTTCTCTTTCAATACTAACTCTTCTGGTAAGAAGATGACCAAAAAGAAATCATTCTTAGCTCAGAAAATACATCTGTATACAGCCATTCTAACATGCCTCCTCTTTTCCTTACACAGGTGATTGACAGTTAATGGGCAAAACCACCAATTCATTTGAGCAACTGCAGGAGAGTGAAAGGAAAAGTAACACTGAGGGGAAGTCAGAGTGACTCCTTATGCGCTTGGCCATGTTGCTAAGGTGGGGAAGAAACAACTCCCAGTGGCCTGAGACATTTGCGATGAATCAAAGCCATCCTTCCCTACTTGTGGGTGTTGCCTCTCTACTGGAAGAAACTGGACACAAAATGGAGAGAAGATGCACAGTGTTCTGTAGAGGACAAAGAAGGCAGAAAATACTGGATAGAAAACCTAGGCACTTGGAAAAAATGAGTCACAAAGCAGCAGGAGTGAGTAAAAGCAGTGGCCTGGGCAGGAAACACAGTGCTCTGTGCATGCTTGTAAATGCAAGACACTGTAAGAGTAGTTAAGAAGATGAGTTTTTGGAAAGAGATTATCAAAGCATTTTCATGGAGCTTTGTCATTTCCAAGTGGCGGGTAAAAATTACTCCACTTATTCCTAACGCTTGTTGTCTCTTATTCAAACCTTTCTTGCTCAACATCATGCATCTGCCTGGCTTTTGTGTTATTCTTGCTGCCCCAAGCTTCAGTTTGACTGTTTCCATGTCTGCTGCACTCCCTTCAGATATTCTAATCATTTATTCACTTTGCCTTTCTCCTAACTAGCCTTTTGTTTTCTCAGTTTGCAGACTGTTCTTTTACTATGCATCGAATGAAATTGTTGTGATACCAACCAGACATTGTACAGTATCCTGGGAAAGTTGGTTGTTTCAAAGAAGAGAGAAAACAAGTGGACAGCAGATGCAGGAGTAATACATTCTATTTTAATCCACTTCCATTTACCAGTGTACAGTTTTTGTAGTTGGAACCTGAACAGAAATTTGTTCAACTAAAACAAAGCTGCTAAGAGCAAAAGCTTTTCTCAGTGTCTTCTGGGGCACTTCTTATTTCCTCTTTTCAAAACAACCAGATGCTTTTATGCCCAGGTCTCCTAGTCGAATTCTGTAACTCACAGTTCAAAACCTCTGAGCCAAATCTATCCCCAGTGTAACTACATAGCCTTAAATCTGGACCTCTGTGTTTGAAACCCCTTCAGGACACATTTAAACTCATCTTTTTCTTCTACACTAACTGGCATTCTTCAGGAACTATTGCACACTGAGATAGTTCATGTTAGTAGGTTGGTGCCAAATTTCTAGAGTACTTGGCAATGGCAGAGGATCATTTATAAAATTAGTAGCTGACTTTTATCTGTTCACTTACAGCATTATTTTGCTAAGTGACCCATCCTTTGAGAAAAATAGGCACAATTCTGCTCTCTGTTACAACTGAGTGATGCTGAAGCTTTGCTATTGAGCATAAATGCAATACTAAGAAATGCTAAGAACTGTACCGTGGAAATTTTAAGACACTCTTTTCTTCTCAGACATACTATTATTCTGTTTAATTTATCTGTGCAGCACAATGGTAACTGATTTTTTCCTCTAGAGAAATCTGCCTTAATTTCATTTGTGTAGGAACATTCAGGAGCAGAATTCAATCTTATATGCTTTAGAGATCTAACCTGCTTTCATTGTAGGAGTGATTGTGTACATATTCAGTAAAATAAGAGAAGAATAGATTTGTCTCTTTTAAACTATTGCTTTCAAAATCATTTCTATCTGGGCACCCATTACCAGCTCTTAAGAGAAAATTTTCAATTTCAGTTAACATTTGAGCAATGCACTCATACTGGATATTGTTATGCCTTTGCAATTGATACATAAAAAAAGTATTTGTGCTAGAAGTACCATAATAAAGTATTGGACTTAGTTTTATCATCCCTATTTGGGCAAGGTTGAAAATACAGGTTCTGTTTGTCTTCCTCAAGGTCTGCGTTATTTGACTATACAAATATGATGCACAAAAAGTAGTAAAATACGTTATCACAGCATTTCCAAATGTACATATAATTTTTATGAGGATTGCCAGAGTGTTATGAACCTGGATGTGATCTAAAATACTGTTTGTTAGTAGTCCTAATAACAACACAGGATTATTTTAATCACTCAGAAGCAGTTATCTTCATGCTCAACCAAGACTCTTAGACCAAATGCTGTTCTGAGAAAGGAGGAGAAAATATGGCTAAGCTAGAGGCAACATGCCTGCTCTTGACATTTGTAGGCAGAATGCAAAGAAGGTTGTTGGCAACATTAAATGTGCTTATGATTTACCATGCAATCTGTTTGCAATGTTTCCCTTCCAATGCAGCCTTGCAGCCGTTTGCTAATACACAGCTTTAGAAGAAAAAGCAGTTGCAAGCATATGGCTATTGCTATACTTCACCTGTACTATCTCCCTGGGCTGCTGAGTGCTGGTAGTGCTCTCCCCTGTATGTCCTTAGGAATTTCAATCACTTACCTTTTGTTTGACACATAATATAGGAAAAGAGAACTTTCTCTGTTCATTGGTTTTCCTAGACCATGTATTACTTTTGGATAATGTGAACTAAATATGCAGAATTTATCAAATAGTAAGCTAATATAGAGCCATCAAACAACCTGTACTTTAGACCATGACAGTGCTTGTTCTCTCATGAATATTGAAAGATGTACACAAGGTACCTCAAAGTCCATGCAAAATGACATTGATCCATAACTCATTCCTCAGGCAGAGTATACAGTTTTCCATTAGAGAGGCAGAGTCAGTCCAAGACAAGAAATTTCCTCAGATTTGCTCGAGACTCCTAGATAACTTCCCAGCAAATATACGAAACAACAGAACCTGTATAAATGGGTTATTTTAAATAGCTAAAGTTAAATGATAGGATTTTGTCCTTTCCATGCCCTTTGGAAGATACTTAGTGATTAAGGTGATAGTGAAGATATTTAGAAGATACTTAGATACTTGGAAGATACTTAGTGATTAATGTGATATAAGAACCTGAAGAAATTTAAGTACTATATAGTCCTGCAGTCTTCACTATTTCAGTTCTTTTACTGAAATCAGTAATTCTCACTTAATCTAACTGAGCATGGACTGTATAAATTGATCCATAGGAAGCTTGTCTTTCTTAACATATTTTTCCACTCTGTGATGAATATAGGAAGATGCAGAAAACTAGAATTCTGAAAAATGGTAAGTTTTCACAGATCCTATCCTACCACCATCCTAATGCAGGGAGAATTATCAACTGCTGTAGGGTGTTGTTAGCATAAAAATTGCAGAGCTGGGCTTTCAGCTAACTTGCTCACAGCAGACTAATTCAGTACAATGCATATCAAATAACAATATTAAAAGTCATGCATGGTGTTTTCTGCAAATGTCCCCAAATTAGTTGAACAAGTATAAAATGGTGTCTGCTTACATGAATTTCCTGCTGTGCAAATCTGTTCACCTCATGTTGCTTTCCTTCTACTGTGAATGAGCCAAGGCTACTGTTAACAGCTTGATCATGGAAAGAGATGATCATAAGCAATTCAGATAGCTTCAGTGGGGTTAGTCCTTATTCAATACATGCACAAAAAAATCTGAAATACCCCATCAGAGCTAGAACTTATCTTTTTTGAGTAATTCACAAATATCACAACTGTGCCTGTTGAGGAGATTCTTCCATTATCTATTGTCAGGAAATGTGTCATTCCCCATCACTCAGTAGAGTCCATGATCCATCTACATGCCTTTTTTCATTATTATAAATTCCTATTTCTAGATTAATTGGTTCATGTCTGCCTTCTTATTTTCTATTTTTGAGCCACAGAACAAGTGAAAAGTTCCCAAAGCCAGCTGCATATAAAAATGAAATAGGTCACAAGTATTCAAGGATCAGCATGACAAAATATATAATAAAAAATTAAATATTTCTCTTTCTCTTTAAGTTTATGTCTGTTGCTTTCTTGCTATTGGTTGGCTTGTGGATGGGTTTGTACAGTGAAGAAAAATATTAGGCATTGTGTACAATTAAAGGAAATGTTCAATCCTTGATTAATTGGAATTATTAACCTAAAAGAATATTTTAAAGTATTTCCATAATAAGTTTGCTTCTAAAACCAGGAAGTATTCCATATTTCACTGTACAGCCATATGGTAACACTGAATAACTATTTGCTTGCAGAACTGGGACATCAGCTCTCTCAGCTTTTCTTCTATAACATTTGCATCTATTTATTTTACATTTCCGTCAGCCTCCACAACATTTACAAAGCCTGATCTCCAGAAGCAGAGCTCCAGAACAGTGACACAAGTTTATTGTTAATATTTTCCTCCCCTGAAGAAGCTGCTTGGGACACAAACCCAATTAATTCCTAGAATGTTTCCCATGACAGATTTTACTTTTCATACCAATTGCATTTGGGCCTTTTTCATCTCTGTGTGTTATGACGCTAACTGTTCCTTGCAACTGTCTTGCTGGAGTCATTTCTAGGGAAGTGGGTGGTTTTATTACCTCTACATATGACAAAAGTTTTAGTCTGCTGTACCTTACTAAGGAAGCTCAAATACAGACTTGGATGTGGGTTAGCTATATAAACAAAAAAGAAAAAAAAAAAAAAAAAAAAAAAAAGAAGAAGAACCATGATTTTCCTTCCTTTTCTAAGTAACAAACACTAAGAAATGACCATCCAAGAATACAAATCTAAAAGTAGGAGGACCACCAGAAAGAATTCTGAGCAAAGTCAGGAAAGGCACTCTGCCTGAAGCCTGCAGTAGCTGAGAGGTTATGAGGAGCATATGACAAATATATCTGCTTATTTATATCAGTGGGACTTTGATAGGACATTGTTTCCCATGAAAATTTTGATTTTTCACAGCACTAGTGAATAGACTGTCATAATACTAGATTTCATAAAATTACTGAAGTACTAACACCAGCCATTTCATGAAATGCCTGAAGCTTTTAGGCATTTCATATATTGACTCAGTAGAACAGCTAAATAGTGTAATAGAATGCCTATAATTCCAGGAACAACGTTCAGTCATATCATGAAATGAATGATTTCACAAGATGACTGTAAGGTATTTATAAAATCTTCACTGTGGGCTATGAAACAGGTTCTATAAGCTGGGAGTTTGCCAGTCAGTGTTCTAGGCCAAAGATAAATTGTTTTTGTGAATAGGTATCATAAATCTGACGAATGAGCAGAATTAAAATACCTCTTTCATGATTTAGCCTGATGCATCTTTTGTAGAAAAGTAGGTTTCAAAGCATAACAATAACAAAAGAAATCTAAAATGGAAGATATTGTTCAGAGTAATTTCTAGAGAAAATAAAAACTATTACTGTCTGGGAAGCTGGCTGAAATATTTCTGGCAAAATGCATTTTCACTGAAATATACTGTTTTAATGAAGCTAAAATTTTAATTAAGTTGTATAACCTTGAAAAAAATTTTCAGCCAGAAGATTCTTGAGGCACATTTTCCTAGTCACTGCTGAGGTGTATGTATGTGAAAGGAAAGAAAATGAATGAACTCCAGGTTTGACCTTTCTGAGCAAGAAATTAATATTGTGAGATGTATGCACTTTTGCTAAATTTAATTGATAAGTTTGGTTTTCACTCCCATGTGGAAAAACAAATATGTTTAAAACCCTAAAGTTACATAAGATTACCATGAGAACCCTAAAGTAGCCATGAGTCACATACTATCCAGTCATTTTGCAGCACTCACTCAAAAAAAAGCTAAAATCATCTCTCAGTGACATCACTGCTGTAAGACTGATATTAACATATCGGAGTGAAAATTGCTTCTGTTGGTTTGCTGGGAGGGAAGTGGTGCATTTTATGATACATTATTTTGTACGGGAAATGTGATTTTAAATGTTTTAAATTATTTCAATAAGAACTGTTCAGACCTTTTAGGTACTGTTACTCTACAAAGGTCGTAACACCAAATGTTTTAATCAGTTTCAATTGATATTCAAAAGCCTCTAATCTGCACATATCACAATAGATTAAACACTGAAAACTTGGTTCTGACTATCTCCAGCAACAGTATTCTCTTACACTGGAGTAATTATATCGATCACAAAGGAATTACACCAGTGGAAAACTGGAGTAACACACTAGTGAGCATGGCCCCTTGTGTTTAATTATCCCTTAGAAAATCTCTTTTGAATCTTCCTTTTTAATATGAGTTTCTGTCACAACATAGAGAGGCAATGAAAGGATGATCCATACTCTGATTAAGGAGTTCTGTAATTAGCATCAGGGATAGAAATAAGCTGATTTTTAAAAGGTATATTGCTGAATTATGATGTAGAAGTTGTTTTTCCAGTTCCATGGAAACCACTAAGAAGTAAAACTGCTAGTCTTTTCATGAAAGGACTTAGCATTAATAAGATAAAAAGTATTGGGGATAAATGACATTTTGATAAATATGCAGAAAGAATTAGAGGTGATACCTCTGTTGGATAATATTTTAATTTCCCTTAGGGTAAATTTAATTGTACAGTTTTACTTTTAACCATTACTTACATTAAAAAAGGAAACTCTTTAGAACTTGAAAGTTAATTTTGCATAGACAGATGCATATAATAAGCCATGTGTTGTAACCATTTGGAAGCACAGAGATATTTACTGAAAAGCTCTTACAATTGTAATTTGTGTATCAGTATAAGAAAAAAGATGCTACACAGATGCATGAGATCTGTGATGTTTTAAACACACAGTGGTAACTGATCACATCCAGATAGCAAAAACAAAGCCTGACTGCTTTCTGATATTATCATAATGCAGTGACAATGTAGTCTTATTAAAATATTTTATGTTTTTGTAAAGCTATTACTACACAATATGAACTTTATATCCAAATATGATACTATTTTCCTTCAAATGTAAAACCCTATGAATAAAATTTTTATTTTCTTCTTGTTCTCAATAAGTTCACTTTACAGGTTTGCAAATATTTCACCCCGCCCACTATGGGTTCTCATTAGACCATTTTTTGTTTGCAATTGTCATCAGAATTGTGACTAAGGTTTTTATTCTTGGAAAGAAAAAATCAATGGGCACAGTACACGTATAAAGACATATTCATTTTTATAAGCTCATGTCTTCTGTTCAGAATATTGCCATTTCTCTCCGCATCTTAATCCTATTGTTTTAAGAACCATAATTAAGATAACTTCACATTTTTGTTAAAAACACAGGAAAAAGGAAAATAATAAAAACAAAATATTTCAAATATTAAAACATTAATGTAGTACATGTTAAAAATTTAAGTATAGGAGAACCTCTCTTTACCTTTTTCCTTCATCTGCAGGGAGCTTTTTATCAGTACATTTATTTATATCAGAGTCTTCTAGAAGATGTTAGAGATGATGACAACCAACCTTTATGTGGGAAAACACGGAAAAGATTGGTTAGAAATGTTCTTGTTTTCCAAAACCTGTCTAATGCTGATGACTTCAGTACATAGGTGTTCATGACTGAATTTTGATCCTAAGCTTATTATTCATGAATTGAAGGCAAAAAAATGCAAACATAGCATTCAAGATTAAATATTTGCTAGTGGCAATGCCATGATATGCATATAGTCTGTCCGATGGAGGCAAAAAATGATGAGAAGATCTGATTAAGATCCCTAGAGCCAGCCACTCAGCTGGAAATAGGGAATCCTGAGTGGTAGTCCTTACTCTCAGAAACGTTTCTTGATGCTCCTGATTGTTTAGGATAGTTTCTGAAGACACTTAATAGATCACGTATTGATTATATAGATCATCTTAGGGAAGAAATGCTAAATGTCTGGATGCCAGTAGTTGTGCGATAGGCTTCAAGGTTTCCAGTCTTGTAAAGAATATGTGAATTCAGGATATGTACAAAGACATAACTTAGCTGATGCTGAGGCTCATGATTTAAGGCATTTATCACTCTCATGATAATTAATCTTGCCTATCTATCTTAGAATAGGTATCTTAGAGGTTTTGCACTTTGAAGTGCCTATTTCTTCCACTGGCTGCAGATGAAATTTTGATTTAGAAGTTTAACTTATACTCCATCACAGGCTCCCAAATCCACTTCTGGATGTGGACTATGTGCCTAATACCAAATAGGCATTAAATTTCTCTTTGGGGTTGATCTGTTCTTTCTTTGCTTGAAGCAACAAGCCAAACCACCCTTTACATCAGACTTCCTAGAAATCTTCAGAATGTTGTTTTGCTACCCACTTCCTTCCACATGTTTGCCCTGATCATCATTACTGCCTAAAAAACATTTCTTGCTCTCTGAGACCCTGTAATAACAGCCCTCAGACTGGGTCTGGCATCTTCCACGTGGCACATGTTACTTGTTACTACACATGTGGTACTCTGGAAAATATTCTTGGAACTAAAGCATTTGTGAGGGTGTGCTGTTACCCTGATCTACAGATTTGTCAAAAATTTGTATAAGAAATGTCTTGTCGTTATAAAGTCAACTGAAGTCAACATTTCTTCTAACTGAATTGGATGAGTGTCTTTTCAGTCTTCTAACTAAGCCTTATCACACTTCTTCAGTAATGAAAACACTACTTTCTTGAGTATGTGTCACATCTAGTATTTGACAAGTTAAGAAATTTCTGGGAACTCCCCATTGTCTCATTTCTTTTCCAGTGAGAAGTGTCTCCATCTACTAAACCTTTCATTTTCATCACACTGTATGTTAGGAAACACACTTAATACAACACATGTATAGGATAAATGCATGATTAAGATCAGCTATAGCAGTAATTAACTGTTTTGGGGTGACAACAGGTTTAAATCTAACTTTTAGGAAGGCTAAAATTCCACGTAAATAGCTAGTGTATGAAAACCAACTCTTTCCTTTCTCCTGTGGAGGTTCAGTTTCTTTCTCACTGCTATTCTACATTTCACTATTCATCTTGCTGCCTATCTACACAATACTGTGTGCTTTTAACCTTTTTCCTGTGTGATCTGAAAGATATCCCTGCTTCAGAACCTTGTCCCACCAGCAACACAGTCTTTTCTCTTTGAAAGTTTGGCTTCAGGGTCTCTGATCTGAGCTAGGTCACAGAGCAACATCAGTACTTAACCTGCTTTAAAAATCCCAATAGATAGAATTTTAATAATTTTAGAAGCAACATGATTTGGATGGTATATTAGCTGTGATTTTTGAGATGTTCACATAGGGAACTGAGAGTCTTGTCTTCCTGTTTACATTCCTAAAACCCTGAAAAAATGCTTTTGTATATATGCTTTCATACAGAGCTAATCTGCTTAAGCACATTATACCTGATGTCGCTTTCCTATATACCTAGCCAAGTGGTGCATTGTCATCCTTCACTGTCAGGCTAAAATCATTGGCATATAGAACTGGTAGAAAGTTTTCAATCACAAGCTGGAGTATGGAGATTAGGACCCAATTTGTTATATTTGAGAGCCCTAAGTGCGCTGTATTATCTACTCAGCCTATAAATATGAAACTGCTGTCTTTCTTGACACAACACAATAGCTGCTTTAGTTAAATAATAGTCTCTGGAAGACAAAGCTATATATGTTTGGTTAATTACTTAGCTTTCATAGAAAATCTTTCTTCATTTTCGTTGACTATGACAACTACTAAGCACCTAGACCCAATGGCATGAAGTATATTAATAGACTACTGCTTTTCCTACTACTCTGGTGAAATGGAGGACTCTGACCACAATCACTTTGCTTTTCTTCCCACAGGGAAGTAAAAATGGCAACTGAGAAATATTTAGATATTAAATATGGAAAAGAAACAAGCCACATGAAAGAAATCAGAGTTCTGAGGCTCTAAATAAAACCTTTTCTATGCATTTATAATGCTAAACTTTACTTACCTTTCATATTGACTAAATCTGGAGCAGCTTCTTTTAGCAGACTCCAGCTTCTGAGGTGATATAACAAAAATTCAGAACCATTTGCTATAGCTTTTATCCTGTTCCTGAGGAGCAGAATCCATGGAAAGGAATGGGGGCACAGCATCTTTTTACTCTGAAATTTTCTAGTTAAATGAACAATGATATTCCTTGTTTCCATTCCCAGAGGAATATGTGAGTCTGTAAAAGAAGTCCAGTTTCTACTGCCTTGCTGCTGTCACGCTACAAAAATATTCTCTGCAGAGTACTGTGGCCATGAATAGAGAGTGGGTGCTATTCCTTTCACACACATGAGGCTCAAAATTTGAGCCTGCTGCTGATGGAGAGAGGAATTTTAATTTAGAAATGGGGTACTCAGTTACTCTTTCAGACCGTGACTTAAGTAGAAGACATACCTTTTACAGGTTTGTTGCATGGATTTCCTTATCTGAAGAGAGTGTGATCAGTAGCTTTTTGCCTGTTCTAAATATCACCAAACTCCTCATTAATTTGAAGATGACCTGTCGATGATCAACATCTCAAAAATCTTAAAAATGAAAATTAAGATTAATATAGATCACACCTAACTGCTCATCCCATCCCCACTCTAGAACCACCCTTGAGTTTTGTTATATTCTGTTGTCTACAGCTGCAAAAAAAACCCTCACAGCACCTAAAGATAATGACCTAAATTTCTAGATCAGCACTTCTTTTATTTTGAAGAAAACAGTAAGCCTAGTGCTATAGAGCTTTCCCAGAATGTTGCTGTAATAGCATAGCATAATAAGGTGTCCAGGCTAGTATCATGTAAAAATCTACTCTTCTACAAAGATATACTATAGATATTATAGTAGCAAAGAATTTGATTTAATGTTTAGGTACACTCAACTTCATCATTAATTATAAAACCTTTTTTTTTTTTTTTGATTGATCCCAATTGGTTTAAGAACCTAACTGAGGTGGTTAAGTTGGTGCGTATATAAAGTGTATCCTTATAAAGACAATGAAAAGAAAGCTGTATCACTTGAAGGTAATTCACATTTCAGGTAGGTTGAATGACAGCTGGAAACATCTATTTATCCCTGTTGACTAGAGCTAGCCAATGGGTGAGAAGGCTTTTAGGTTTGGTGTCTCAGTTAGGTGACATGAATTCAGGTCTGCATGCCCATAAGGTTCCCCTTTTTTACTATCATTTATTTTTGACAGTTGCTAGCTCCTCAGATTTCTGTTCTGACTGAATAATTAGAATTATTGGCTGGATCTAGTGAAAAGCCATCATTTTCTCCCAGTCTTTTCTGTATCTAAATCTTCATGAGAGATCATCTTAAAATGCTATGCATGATGCAAAGTGGGAAGAAGAGCCTGAATATCATGTTCAGTTTGCAAGCAGGAGAGGCTTTTGGAGATTACTACCAAAATGACTTCTGAATGTACTGATGGGAGAACAACTGTTTTAATTGTTTTGACACCCAGTCAAAGCTTGGTCGTATGCAATTCCATCTGTGTTACCGACAGTCCTAGAGGAGAGATTAATAAATGGCTTAATGTAACTCATAATCATAATTTGCAATACTTACAATACTACACTGAAATAAAAATGGAATGCCCTATATTCAAAGATCTCATCTTTTTATTTCTTCATATTAAGTTCTGAAGTAATTACTCAGCAAAGAATGGTGTTATTTATCAAGATGACCTTAGAAATTCTTTAAGCAAATAGTAATTTCTTTGGGCCAGAAAACACCCCAAGTAATGCATTTTGTTTTTGGATCCTGCTTTGCTTAAATGAGGAGATCATTTACTGTATCCTCTCTCTTTTTCTTTTTTAACCCTTATATCAACACAAAGAGATGTAAATATGATTAACTTTTTGGTAGAGTGAGTATGATATACTGAACAAATAGGTGTGAAACAAACAGAAGTAATATAGTGACACACAAGAGACAACATGCCACAAATTCAGAATTTCTCAAGACAGAAACAGAAACAGAAACAGAAGCCAGACAGGAGGAGGGAATCTACTTTGGTTCACCTCTCCAGTAAAGAACATCCCTTAATACACAGAGAATACACAACAGAGAGGGACACTATGAGAAGTCTGCTAAAAAGCTTGAGTTGGAGTTTGTGCTTATCAGACACTAGAGATATATTCCCTAGTCAAAATCTCTCTCACTCCTGCTCCCACTCTCCTGGGTTCTTTGATGTCTAACAAAGAGTGATTTATGATGCAGTCCTAACAATCAGCAAGCACAAATCCATTGGAAATTTGGCTTCATTATTTCTGTTGTTCACAAAATTGCTTGTTGTTCCTCTGATAGTATTTTTTAAAAGCTCAAATTTTTGTGTCTGTGGGCTTTAGAATTAAAACTGATACTGAAATTTCAGCCCATGTTATTGACAAGTTTATTCAGAAGCAGGAGCATTTACAAGCAAATCTATTAAACCTACATGGAATGAGCAGTCAGCTAGTCAGTCCTGGTATAACATGCTTGTTAGCTGAAATTTTGGATGAATGGAAGACATTTTCCTCGGAGTGCTTTTCTGTCCCCATTAAATCAAGTCCAAGCAGCTCACCTCTGCTTTAGGCTCATCAGCCCTACAACCCAAATATGAAAGCCTAGTTTGCTGATGAAACTAGAAGTATAGTGATCAGAAAAGATGGAAATTCAAATTTGATAGAGAGGTTCTTTTTCATTTAGCATGTGAATATGTCAGTAAAAACTATACTTATTACAGAAGTGCAGGGGGAAGAGATAAGCCTTAGGTTATGTGATAAAAATCATGTCTCCACACACACAAAGGAGCACAGAAGCACAATGACAGTTGGGGAAACTCAAATAATTCCCTGAGCCAGGCATTCCCCCAGCCACCACAGGAGAGTGATCAGCCCGTAAAAGCTCATGTCCACATATGAGGGAGCAAAGAGGTGCAACAGCAGGTGGGGACTCCCCAGTAACCCTGCCCTGGCCCGAGAACTGTCCTAGGAGAGCCCCAGCCTCATGGGCTGGGGGACGCCCATCACCATGAGCCAACTGGAGCAGCTCCCCGGAGCACCTCACAGACTGGGGTGGTGGGGGAAGGCGCCACCTCAGGGTGTGGGACTCATTGTGGGATGCAGGGAAGAGCATTTCAGGATTGCACAAGAGTTGTTATGAGGTGTTCAGGGGAGGAACCAAAAGGGAAAGGGAGGGATCTAGATAGTTTGGAGCATAACAAACACGGGAAAATAGAGGGATAAGGGGATAAAAGGGACTGGTCAAGTGTAAACGGGGCTGGTCAGTACACTTGTCTGGCCATGCCTTGCACCTGATCAGTACAATCTGTCCTGTCTTCACATTGAATTCTATTTCTAACTGTTCTCCTGGGTGAAGAATTGTCTCTTCTGTATGTACGTTTGTGTAGAGGTCCAAGTGCCAGCAACTGGAGAAAGACTGTGAGTCACAGAGCCCAGTTGTCTGTGGTGCCAGCAACTGGAGCGAGTGAGGAACACAAGGCAGATTAGGCAATGAACAGCTGAGGTGGCTTGGGACCAGGTGTGTGTGTGTGTGTCTCTGGGAATGAGACCACAGGAGGACTTGGGTACTGAGGGACCAGGAGAGTCCCGGCCAGTTGCAGTGGTGAGACACCTGGGAAGAATGAGGATCCAGGACCAGCTACTGGATGGACTGCATGTCCAAGGCCAACTACTTGATGGGTGTGTGCACACACATGTGTGTGTGTGTGTGTGTGTGTGTGAATGAGGGGGTCTGTATCAGCCACTGGAGGGGGGCTGTGGACCTCAGGGGCTTGAATGTCCAGGTGCCAGCAACTGGGAGACTGGGGATGAAGGATCCAGCTACTGGGTAGAATAAGCCCAGCTTCTGGAGGGATCCACACTGTACATACATATGCGTATATGTCCCACCAACGGACCTTCCTCCTGATCAGCCAGAGAGGAGACAGGGTGAGGCCATTGATGCTGTTTGTGTGAGTGCTGTGTGTGTCTGTGTGTGTTGATCTCTGTGGCCAGCTGTGTACATATGTATATATGTGTTGTATACATGTGTTTGTATGTGTGCCTGCTGGGAATACATGCTCAGCCTTGCTGCTGGTTGGACCTGGGGGCATGGAGCTGCAGGAGCCTCACCTCTATTGGGCTTCTGGATTTGGGCTCTGCCTAACAAGAAGGCTGCATGACTCTCTTTTCCTGGCTTCTGAGCATTCAGCTGTATAGCCTCACGTATAAGCAGTCTGCTAATCATTAATTTATCATGAAATCCAAGAGGGAAGGTTTATTCCTCTGCTAAGATTTATTCCTTTTTCTGTTCTTGTATTTCAGAGGATTTGAAAATAAATAGATGCTCTTCAAAGACTACAGCCAAGTAATTATTTTCTTTTAACAAGCTTATTAGTTTATTGATTTATGTTCAAGTGGGCTTCACAGTCATTATAGTTCATCTGCAGTACATTATTTTTTGAAGAATGATAGGATGATTAGTGTCAGATTACAGTGTCACCATTTGCAATGCTATAGTTAAGGGTCTGCCAGCATTTACATTTCATATCCCTTTGGTTCAATGGCTTCTTATAACTTAGCTATTAAAAGTACTTTTCACCACTGTCCCATGAGTCTGTCTTTCAACAATTTAATATAAAATTATTTCTGCAAGTTTGGTTAAGGGTAAAAAAAAAGTATAATTTTTTGCAAATTCTTATGTAACCAAATATTACAGCATTTTGAAGGAATAAACAACATTTGTAAGGAAAACATCAAGGATGCATTGTAAATGTTTAGCTGCTTGTTGGATATGGCATGTATTAAGGGGCATATTTTATCTTTTCATTTGGTACATCATGGAAAACATATAGTTTGAGGTAACTTAAAAATTGTTGGCATCGTTATGATAAAGACCAGTACATAGTTAAAAAGGCTTCAGACAGGCTGGAAGCCTTCAACATATATACAAGATGGACTACCTTGTGTTTGGTAGGACACTTAATCTAAAATGATGCAGTCTTTGTGCCTGACTAATATATTTCAAGTTTCTTAACTATCCACAAGTAAAAAGAATTTTTTCTATATACTATAGCTACCTCTCATTCTCATCAAGAGCAAAGACACTGATTTTGCAATGCAGTGCAGCTACCCAGCCATTTATATTCATACATATGTTTACTGATATTCACATCAAAGGAATAAGGGCCCACTCTCCTGGATTGGCCTCCAATACTGAAGCAGTAGTTCCCACGCAGCTGAGTCAACTATGACATTCATCACATCTGAGCAACCATCTGCTCAGATATAAAGCAGTGTTTTTACTGTAGGCTAAATGTTATACAGAAAATGGCTTAGTTCTCAAAACAGTCTGAATGCGTTTTACTTAGTCACAATTGGTGCTGTTCTACAGAATTGAATAAGTGTAGCTATACCTTATTACCTGTTGAGGATGTGCTCCTGAAAAGTGGAGGTTAGAGATTTGACAGACAGCAAAGCAATTTTTCTTGAATTAATGTCATGGGGGATGTACGCAGAGGCTTCTCTGCATACACCCTATTTAAATAAACAAGTACTGTATATATTACACAAGTACTGTATATATGATGTGGAAGATGGAGAGGCACGAGCAGGATCATCAGGTTTCTCAGCTGGAGGACATGCTGGCTTTTTGGAGGTTTGCTTTTCAGAGACTAGTGTTTCAGAATGGGTCACAACTACTTCATCCATGAGAATGACTGATAGAAATCTTTCTCTGTGAGCACCCTTGTTATCTCTGTCTGAGTGATGAATCAAGGTCAATCAAGGGTAGAGGACATAAAAACGAAGTATTGACAAAGGTTAGCAGAGCAGAGTATTAAACAAAATGGAGAAAAGATGAACAGAGGAGTAAGCTGTAAAAGCTAACAAATGAACATTGGAAGCATGACCTCTGCTCTCCTTTGGACATTGAACTAGAACCACAATATTCATGGGGCCTTCTTCACTCTCTGATGGGGGACATGAGGAAGACAGGAAGCAAAGTTATATATCTATTCTTGACTTTTGGGCTAGCAATCTAAATGGAAGTGAAAGTGGCTCCTTAGCAAAGGTTGATTTCTTTGTTTTCTCTCCAAGTTGTCCTGAGCTAAAAGCACTCTTAAGATCTGGATGATATGTTTCTCCATTTCATTGCATTCAACAGCTTAATAATCCAGGGAATGCACTCAGCAGTTTGAAAGATTTGGATCACAATGGGTTTAATCCTGCAGGTTACTTATGAGTCTGCAACTTAATGTAAATTGAGACCTTCCTATTATAATCAAAGTCCACAGATTTGATTGCTGAGCTCCAGAAAACATAACATGGACAGCTTCCCAGAGTGTTGGTGGCCACAGTACATGAATTCATCCAAGTCTCAGAATTGACAAATAGCTGCTAGTCCATGTTTTACACTCCAGCTATAGTGGACTCATCACAGAAAATCCAATGTAGCATCAGATATTCATTTTATTTTTGTAGTGCTTCTCTGTCAGTACCTTCTAAATGTTCACTAAACTAGTATTTTAAACAAATTCTACAAAGTGAAATTTGATTCCAGGCAGGGGCAAGTTTGAGCAGTTGTTTAAATCTATCTACCACTTACAGTTGTTGCTATAGTTGTTGTTGCTTGGTATGAAGAGTTAAATGAATTTCAGTACAATTTTACAACACTGAATACACTGTAATAATCATTCAGAATTCAAACACTTTTACATTTAATGACCCATTGAGTAGAGACAGCTATCCATTTTCTAAGCAATAACCCTTTCCAAGATAGATGTGCATCTATTGTTCTGTGCCTGATCTGAAACTCAGTGGGAAAAAAAAACCATAACCAAATGGTTCTACCCCACAAAATTGTGCAAATTGGCCCATTTTTTTCATCTATTCTTCAGAGAAGTATGATCCAAATGAGAACAACATTTGGTGCCTGCCTGGGCAGGATGTCAAGTCCTAATGAACACAAGTTTGCAACCCCTTGATCTTTACCATGTTTGTTATCATTCCTTCTGCAGAGTGATGTGATGAGCTGGGGTAGCTGAAGAATGGCTGTGCTTCCAATATAACAGGTATCTGCTACAGAAAATGTCATTACAACTTCTGAGCTGTAGCTAACTACCGTACAGGTGCTATTCTTGAGATCTTTCTTCACGTTCTCCCTGGCCATCTTTACTAAGCGATAAATTTCTATCAGGTCTTCACTCTGCTTCAGGCTCGGTCCCAGACTATTATACATTTATCCTGCAGATGAGTCATAGGTATAGTAACACAGTCCCCGCAAACAGCTTCTGATAACAGAGCCATCTTCCCTGCCTGTGAAAAAACTGGTAAAATTTTAGTGCCTGTTTGATTTTGTAGCTTTTCTTGTGCAAGGAAGTAGTGTCTTTTTAACATGCTTAACATTTTGTCTTCACTCTCATTACCCCGTGATGTGTTTTCAGGGTGGCATTAATTTCAGGTCCCTAAGTTAGGCAGACAAGATCTTCCTCTCTGCTCTTTCAAAGAAATTGTCTTTTTTTCCTTGCCCACAGGCATGTGTTTCAGAAGGAATGCATCCCTAAAAGATTATAATTTTGATACAGGTTAGGTGCCTACGTTAGGCATATTTGAACCCATTCCTTCTATTATTTTATTTTACTTTTTCCTTTTTCTAACAACTGTTTTTTACCACTCTGTAGACAGGTGCAACCAGTTCAGGAACATAGTATCTATGTACTAGATACCAGAAGTATCTATGACACTGATATATATCTAAAATGATACCATCCACATTTTCCATGAAAGCCACAAGTAACTATTGCTTTCCAGAGGACTCGTATTTTCCATACAACCCATTGCTTATTAAATGTGTAAAAGACTTACTTTCAAAATTAAAGAAAATAGTAAAATCATTGCAACATTCATCTCTTTAAAATGTGCTTTGACTACCAAGTACAGCAGGTAAGAAAGTATAGGTGAAAAACATGCCCTTCAGTCTCTGTTCAAGTAGTGTTCAAGTGGTCTACATCCATAGCCAGCATCTGCCAAACAGCGTCTGTGAAACTACTTACTGAGGAGCTTATGTTTGTCAGTATTGTACATACCAGTCAGGCTCATTCAGTCACTAGCTGTAAAAGATTAATTAATATTTGCAGTCTTGGTCATGCTACAGGTATAAGTCTGACATCTGCTTTCAGGAAGAGAGGAAACATTTAACAGGTGCAGCTATAGATATTGTGCAGGCACTAGACAATACTATCATTCTGAGAAAGGCCATTCTTGGGGAATGGTTATGACTGGTATACTATGGCACTAATTCTGTGTTTTAAGGGCCTGTTTATATGTTGTGCCGTATGTGAAGTAATGCTTGAGATTTGAAAAATGTGTTTCATATTTGCATGCTGTTTGATTATTTTGGTTCTGCATTTTAAGAAAATTAATCAGCAAGAAATATACTGTACCAGTCGTTTTTTTCAGAACTGTTATAGTACATGGGGAAGCTCACTTTGAAATTTAGTTATTAACATTATCATTTCAAAAGGAAATAAATAGCAATGATCACATCAACCACTCATTTCCCAGGAGACTTTGGAAGCCAAACAACAACAGATTCATTTATTAATGTGATAACAGTCTTGGAACATAACACAGCCCTAAAGAATTTTAACTCTATAATCCCTCATTTTCCCAGAGGTGGGCTTGGAGGAATCAGAAAACAAGTAGGTAATAAATTCATTTAGAATGAGGAAGGTCAAAGTTCAAGTCTCAGTTCCACTGAGTACTTAGATATTTAAATTAAATTAAAAGAATCCAACAACAACAACAACAAAAAAAGACAGAAATGTTAACCTATTTTTCCTGGAATACAGCTGTTCAAATCCAAATTCTGATTCAGGAAGAAAAAGGGTTTGAATGAAAGTCTGCAGATCAAAGGACTCTGGGACTATTTTGGGGGATAAATGGCTCTCTTTGCTTTCTGTTGAAAAATATTTGGTTCACCATGAGGCAGAATGAGAAAATTTTCAGGTTTTGAGAAGTTTCACTTCATTGAAAGTGGATTCTTGCCTAGATTTACACTGTAGACCCCAAATAACTCTAATTTAGGATTTTGATTTTACAGAACTATTTTCCTGCATCTCACAGCAGAAAACTCTACTACAGGTGCTCCGGAAGCATCATTTCTCTCCATTTTGGTTGAAGGAAGTAAGAGGATGTACTGAGATATTTCTGTCCTCTTGAGAACTTCCATAGGTCATTACAACAAAGATATTAAAGAGACCTTTTTATTCATTAGAGTTAAACCAATTTTATGTGTGTAAAAGTTCTAAAGAACATTTTAACATTTAAAATTTCTGTTCTGACTTCCTGTTATTCTCTACCCATCTTCCTCTGCCTGCATTTGATAGCACTTCCTATATTACTGTTTCTGCCAGGGCCCCAAGTGCACTAATGGGCCCTAATTAGGGGGGACCTCCCCACACCCTCTGACCAGGGCCCCATTAAAGCTCAGTCTGGGGCTCTTGCTCCAAGCCTGAGTTATGTCTTGAGCAGAGGGAGGACGTCTGTCTCTAGTCTTGTCTATGAGGAGTTGTTTTGAGACCCTGGATGGACCCTGGCCCTGGCCCATTACCTTGATGAGCCTGCTGATCACAGGAATGTGACTTCACCACCGCACTCTGGTGCTGTGGAGCTGTGTCCTGTTGGTGAGGTCTCTGTCCAGACTGCACCGTGGCTGCCCTCAGCTCCTGGGGAACAGCGCTGCTCTTGCTGCTCCCTTATGGTTTGCTCCAAAAACAGTTTCTTTTCCTCACGTGGAATGATCTGCAGTGCAGAGCAGCTGTTGTATATGAATGTGGATTTCGTTGGGTGTAACTGCAGGGATTATAAATCATCCCCTATTCATGAAAGCAATGATCTATTCTGTAAATTGCCATCAAAACTGGAATTTGATTGCTGTTGAGTTAGAGCTACTTAATGCCTATGTACAGCAAACAAAAGTATTAAATACAAATTCTCCATGTTTCAAGGAAAACAGCAAAATTGCATATTGAATTTGACCAATGATCTATCCAATTTGTTATTTTGTCTCTGACAATTAGTTTGTATCAGATACCACAATTACATTATAATCTGTTTATAAAGCGGTTTTTCAACCCTGAATGTTTAACAATGGATTCTAAAGTGGAAAGATTTATATGCATAATAACACTTAATCCTAATGATATTATTATAGGAGTTACTGTTTAGATTCAATTGCTCCATTTTTTAATCCTGCTAAACACTTAGCATTACAGCATTGAGTTCCACAGGTTTTTGAGATTAAATAATAATAATAAAAATAATAATAATAGCCACATATTAAGTGACTCACCTTTTAGTTTCATTCAATATCAGCTTCTCCTTGAATTGTAGGAGGCTAGGAGTATCTGACTAATTTTCTTTTTGTTTTCTCTTTACCCTGTGTTATTTCATATTACTCTTTCATGTGCTCTGAACTAATACATAGTTACTAGTACATAAATGCATATTTATCTTTCTTTATTGTGATCAATTTAGACTGGTTTTGCTGCTTTTTTTTTTTTTGAAAATGGAATAATACATTTATTTTTAAGGATAAGAGAAAAGAAATAGAAACCCTAAGCTGGTGAAAGTGGCATGATGTCCATCTATAAAATGGGCAGGACTAAGTTTTACACCTTGTGCTCATAGTGTCTGAGTTATTAATAAAAATGCAAAGTATTGTAGAATCTTTGATCACCTATAACAGAAATGTATAGAAATGAAAGGGGCTGAAACTACTCTTCTTTCTACAATGTAAAATTTTATGGAAGAGTAGAGAAACTACATAGTTCTCTTCACATCTTACATCAGGTGAACTAAGCACTTGTGAAATTTTGTAGTATTATATACGGAAGGTGGAAAAAGGGGTAGGCTACAGAGGAGGAATTTAGAAACATTGCTGCAGCATGTAGAGATGCTGCTAGGAAAGCCAAAGCTTAACTAGAAATGATGCGTGCTGGGGACATTAGTTGCAACAAGAAAAGCCTCTACCGCTACGTTAATAGGAAAAGGCCGAACAAGGAAAATGTGAGTTCTTTGCTTTTATGGCAGCAGATGCAGATGAGGCTGAGGTGTTCAAAATGTTATTTGCCTAAGTCTTTGCCAACAAGGTTTCCCAGGCCTGTGATTAGGAAAACATTGCACCTATCTTCAGAAAGGCCAAAGGGTAAATCAGAAGGAGAAAGTGAACAGTCGGCATGGATTTACCAAGGGTAAATCATGTCTGACCAACCTGATTGGCCTCAAAATCAAATGAGTGGATTTGTGTATAAGGGCACCATTTACCTTGGCAAGGCTTTGGATGTGGTCCGCTGCAATATTCTTGTATCCAAACTGTTGGTTGGACAAATAAATGGGTTAAAAAATGGGTTGGATGATTATGCTCCATGGGTAGTAGTTAATGGTTTGTACTTGACCTGCAGGCTGCTGTTAAGTGGAGTACTACAGAAGTCTATCTTGAGATGTGTCTTGCTTAATGTCTTCATTAAAGACTTTGAAGAGGCAATGGCATATACTCTTGTCAAGTTTTGCAGATGCCACCAAATTGGGAGGGGATGAGTTGATATACTTGAGGGCACCTGCAGAGAGCCCTAGACTGGAGGAATGGGGCAACAGGAATCTTATGCAATTCAGCAAGGAAAAATGTCAGGTCCTGTGCCTCAGAAAGAAGACTCCTTTGCAACAATACTAGCTGGGAACTGATGGCTACGGAGCAGCTCTGCAGAAAAAAGCCCTGGAGGTCTTGGCAGAGAGCAAGCTGAATATAAGCCAGCAGTATACCCTGGCAGCAGAGAAGTCCAACAGCCTCCTGGGCTGTATGTACAGTGTCAGGACACCATGGGGGCTGGTGGCTCCCTGAGGGCTGGGATCCCAGGGCCAGCAGGGCAGGGCCCTCGCCAGCAAGGGCTTGTCCCACAGCAACCAGTGAGGGAGCAGGACAAGCTGGGGAGAGAAGGGGTAGTCCAGATCACCAGACCAGTCCATGATGATGATGATTCAGATCTGAAGTCAAGCCAGGAATGCAAGTCAGTCTGCAGGGTCAGGAGCAAGATCAGGCCTAGTGATGGTAACCAGCGCTAGGCACAACCCAGCTATCAACCCAGGCAGGTTCATGGTGATTACATCAGTCCATGGTCTAGCTGTGAAGTCAGTCCACAGGTTGAGGTCTGAATCAGTGGGGTCCATAGCTGTGCTGAGCTGGAAACTTGGTAATTCTACAATGTGGTTCAGGCAAGGCCAGAAGGCCCAGGGCTGGGCTGGGCTAAAATGGGCTCCTGGGCCTACGGACATGGGGTCACAAGAGGCCCCAGGTGAGGCTGGTCAGGGCCAGTAAGGTCTACTAACATATTCAGGACCCTAACACACAGCTATTAAGTCAAGGGAGATGTTCATCCCCCTCTATTCAGCACCCATTAGACCACATTTAAATACTGTGTCCAGCTACTGCTTCCCTCTCCCCTTTCCATACAAGGAAATCAAGAAAATGGATTGATCACCATGACAGCTGGGGGCTGGAGCACTTGCTCTGTGAGGAGATGCTGAGGGAACTGGGCTTGTTCAGCCTGCCAATACCCATGAGAGGGTCATTGGGAAGACTGAGCTAGGCTTTTCACAGTGGTGTGTGGTGTGAGGATGAAAGGCAAGGGGCATAAGCTGAAACAAGGCTCTCGCTGGATAAAAGGAAGAAACTATTTCTCCATGAGGACCGTCAGACAGTGGAACAGGCTGCCCAGAGAGTTTATTCAGTCTTCCCTACATCCTTGGAAGTTTTCAAGACCTGACTGGATAAAGCCTGGAGCTGTTTGGTATGACCTCAAAGCCGACCCTGCTTTGAAGAGGAGATTGGACTAGATTTGTTTCTATTCTGAAAACCACCATCTTTTATTTTTGGTTGGTGGGGATTTGTAATCGTCTCACTGAAGATAAAAAAAAATACCTTTTTTTTTTTTTTAGAAGAGAGAGATGAAAAGACACTAAAATCAAATCCCAAATACAACAGAATCAGAATCGAGTTTGTCATTCTCATGTGACGTACCATATAAAATGCTGTAAGACTTTACCACCCTCAGTAAGTAGGAATGACAAAACTGAAGTCAGAAGCAAGCAGAAAATATCTCAGAAATAGTTTGGAGATGAATTTGTAGAGGACTTTAAAGTTTTCTTTGTGCTGTTATGTCAGATCCAAAACTGATCTGGCTCAGTTTAATGGTTTTTATATCTCATTCATTATTTGTCTGCTAAAGAAATGTTTTAACAACATTGTCATGACAGTTATAGCTTCATCTTCCCGCGTATGCCTTGTTTTTGTTCTATTTTAAACAGTTCCATTTATAATTTTGAAGGTCTGTTATGGCTCTTTTCTTATATAGTCTCTCTATGTTGAAATACTGTATTACATAAAATCTGTAACTTAGTGGTTTTTTTTTCTTTTAGACAGTCAGCATCTGTTCTGCATCCAATAGATTTCCTAATTATTTGTCTGATGGAGTTTGAAGAAAATGATAAATATTGGTTCTACTTTTGTAATTTGGCCTTCTCAAAGCAACAAAAACTCTTGTAAATTAGTAGTTAGAAGTCAGTTCTCTCTCATAGGGCAGCTTTTTATTTTCAGATGTGTACGGGCTGGGAAAGTATTTGTGCACCTTCATTATTTTGTATGGTGGGACAAACGAGTTTGCAGAGATTGTGCTAGAAGAGGGTATGTCTACAGTCAGAGGAAGCATATCAAGGTAAACCAGAATTTTCCTGTTTTGAAGTGAGCAACAGGAAGTCCTGCACTTCTGCATCCATGCTAAGGCACTGTAACCGAATCTAGTACCTGCCAGAGCCAAGAAATGACTCTCTTCTCATTTATTCCATATAATCAGTACTCTGAAAAATGAAAAAGGACTTGCTATTCTAATAAAAATCTTTAAAAATTGAAACTAAACAAGCTATCTTTGAGGAAAATGGGTGAGTGATCTTAAAGATTTTTAAAAGAAACCTGTATATCTTTCCTGGGTGGGTCCTTTCCACTTACACTGGTTCTTACTCCAGCTGCTCTGAATGGGTTCCTGGATTGCTAGAACTCTACCCTGTCTTCCAGTTATCCAGGAAAATAGCTTCTTCTTTCTGTCATCTTTGGTATGCTGCTTTTATCTTCCCTCTGCTTGACTCAGAAATATCTCAACCTCCATTTGTTCCATAGGCTACCTCCCTGCTGTGAATCTCAGACTGCTTTTTCACATTTTACCTAATCTGTTTTAGCTGTAATTTCTCACTGGAAAGGGCTCGTCTGCTGCTCTGATTTCTTCCTATTCCCACAGTCTCCCCCTCTTCCCCTCGCATTGACTTTAGTTATCATTGACTTTAGTTAAGCTCATGCTTGCTAGAGCTGACACAGGAGTATCAGTGGGAACGTACAGCTGCAGGCAAAGAGAGTAATCTCCTTTTCAGCAGCACCCGACAGGTGGGTTGTAATGTGAAATGCCTTCTCTACCAGCTCACACAAAAAATTTCTCCCAGTGTGCATGTTCAGTTGTTTTCAGGGAGGGACAACTTTCCCCCCTCCTCTGAGTGGTTGTCCCTGCCCCATAGCACCGCAGGCAGGACAGAACCAGCAGCCAGCCTCCACTCTGCTCTTCATCTGGCTCCTTTTGACAAAGTACTGGCTTCAAATTATTTTTCTTACTTGTCCTAATTTAGATTAAGCGAAGGATTGAAATGAATATCAGATTACTTCCTGAATCTCAAATGATACATTTTGGTAGTCTTTTTTTTTTCTCTCATATCCCAATATCAGGAAGAAAAACTTCCTGATGAATTATATTCATTGTAACTATACGTATTTGGAGTATGCAAGGGGACTCTCCACCAGAAAACTGCTTTCTGATTTGCATGCCCAGGAAGATGTAATGACATGGCATAGCTAAGGTACTCAGCAACCAGTGCTAGCACCAGGAGAGAAAAGTATTCCTTGAGCATCTTTGCACCTGCCTCACCAAACCCTCTATTAGCTGTGCCTGTTGCTTCCTGCTGAGGAGTGTGTAGTGTAGAACAGAGGCGTTACAGTGGAGAGCTATTGTCATATTCCTGACATGATTCTCCTGTTGTGTAAAGGCAGGCCGGGTTAATGAAGCTCTTTTGAATGCCACATAGTTGCAAAAGACTTAGCAGCATGTCTGTGTTCCCCATTACCTGAATTCTTTTTTCACAAAGATCAAGTTTCATTCAGAAACTGATTAGGCAAACTCAGACAGAATGTTTCTTTTCTTTCTCAGATACAGGTAATTAGTTTCTCATATGTTTGTGGGGGTTTTTTGTTTTTTGGGGTTTTTTTTTGCTTTTTTTTTTTTTTTTTTTTGGCTGTGGAGTGCTGTATTTTCTTTATTTCCATGTGAAAAATATTTTTTGGAAACATTAAAAAGCTTCAGCATTCAGCAAGTTTAATCCTCAAGAAAAAAGGTAACAAGCAATTAATTTTACAAACAAATTATCTTTTCAAGAGCTCACAGATATTTGTTTTTGCATTTTTAACATATTATTCTTAATATTTTTTTTCTTTCATTTTCCCTTTTATTACCTTTCAGCTTCATACAGAAGAAATTCTCATGGGAACTAAAAGTAACATAGAAGCTCACTCTTTCAATATGAGGAAGGTCTTGAAGAGGAGGAACAGACACAAACATGTTCAAATTAAATAAGAGAGTAGCAGCAGGAACAAACAGGAATTTCAGGTAGTCTGAGAACAAGTCTGTGTCATAGAAGGATTCTTGGCTTACCAAGTTTAACAAAGAATGACTGATATTGTATAGAATTTTTGAATTATTTTTATGTGCTATAGCAAGAACTTATTTTTCAATTTTATTCTAATATTCTTTGAAGGAAATAATGTGAGCCATTGGACACAGTTGGTCAACTTCTCCACTCACCTGTCAGTCAGGAAGAATGTCACAACATTATCATGGCTGGAATAAAAGTGACAGCAATAGTCCCTTTCTTGATCTTCTGTTTGGAAATTAAACTGCTAGTCAGATGAGAGAAATTAGTGATAAATGGCTGGCATGACATGCACATTTACCAGGTAGCTAGAGAAAGGGTACTGCTACATACTTCATATAAATATATCTAAAATCCCTGATCCTACATACCTGAATTACAATTTTGGAAGTGATTCTGCTTTTAGGTAACTTGATCAAATCATTGAAACCAGTGAGACTTTTCATGTGTATAAATTTAGGCAAATCAGTTGGCTCGTATGACACAAATGTTGACACTCATAACGAGATTTCCAATCAAAGTTCTATTGATTTCTGCTATGAAGCAATGGTCTGCCTGCATGGGTCTCCATGCAGGATGAAGATTTATTCTTTAATGCATGAACACATAACGCTGTGACATTTGATTGTGATTTGTACCAGAACTGCACCTTGAAGTGACTCTCACTCTGGTTATATGAACTCCATTAGGAACATGACCTGAACATGAATTTACTTTATTTTGTGCCCTTTTTAAAGGGCATTGACACAGCTGGTGAAAGCATGTTGTAAATATTGTTTAATTTTGTTGGGAATATTTTTACAATGAAAACTTGGGAAACTTTTGGGAACAGTGATTGACTGTAATTTTTGAGACTGCAAAAGCACTCTAATTTTGGAGAACAACTTTTGGCACACTCAGTATTTTGCCTCCTCCCTTCCTCCCTCCCCGTGTTTATAGCAGGTACTGCAAAAAATTTTGGAATTAATCATCAGGAAAAGGATAACACCTAAATTTATAAATAAATCTTTTTGTGAAGTGATGGATAATTGTTATTTCTCCAGTAATTATGATGTATCCAGCAACTTCAGATTAATTAAATTAAACAGTGAGTTTGATATATTTTATTACTTGAAAGCTATAGACTGAATGACTCCTTTTGTTTACAGACAGACATAATAATCTTGGTTCATCTGTAAACTGCCAGTTATTAGGCTCTGACATAATCTTTGGCTATATGGTTTTGCATTTCCTTAAAGTGAAATTTTGAGCTGAAGTTCTTTCATTTAAACACTATTCCTTGGTCTGAAGGAACATTTTCTACTCCCTTATCTGCTCTCCAAACTGCTCATAATCAAGACAGGTATTAACATATTTGGACTGTATGAGGGGAAAAAAAAATTCTCTGTTGACCTTATTTGAGCAACTCTTTGGATGACAAGGGAGCACTGCCAAATTTCACTAGCTGAGCACATGGCATAAGAATGTTGCTAATACAGCTTGAAGATCTGTATATAATTTCCAGCTCTTCTACAGGCTTCACTTTTTGACACCAGGAAAATAATTTAAGGTTTTTGACACTAGCTTTCTCCTTGGCAGGAGAACTTAGCCTTTTACTAGATTCTGAGACTTTAAATTCATATTATTTATAACATGTTTTTTCAGTCTTTAGATGGAAAACAAAAGAAAAATAATGTATGTCAAAAGAATTTTTTTATCCTTAGTTGAGTATTGATAATTTTGTCTTTAAATGTTTACTTTTACTTTTACTTTACTTAGCTTAATCTTTTTGTTTGGAATGATTAAATACTTTTAATCAGGAGCAGGGACTTAATGACCATGAATCAACTCATGGAAAATCAAGTGGATTCTCTATCACTAGCACTATTAAAATCAACTTTTTCTTAAAAGTTCTAGTGTAAACCAAAATAAATGCAGGGAAGTTTTATAGATTAGAAGGGTCTCTTTTTGGATTTATAATCCATGAAGCCACAGATAATAATTTTTTGCAATGTGGAAACTCAATGGAACTTAGTAAAGGTTGATTTCTTCTACTCAGATCTGATTACTCAGTCTTCCTGACAGAATTCAGCAGAACTTGAAGGTGGTAGGAAGCTATGTTTTGACTGTAGGACCACAATGACAGATTGGTCAATGCTAGCAAGAATTTTATGCTTTAAATTGTTTCTTTTTAGTTTCTTTTACTCTCCATTGGTTTTCCTTAGCACTGACAGAAAAGATGGAGGAACACAATAACTTTATTATGAATGAGCTATTCCCCTGTCTGAAAGTCAATTGTACGTGTTTAAATGCTGCATTTGTTAAGCAGATGGATCCAAAAATTGTTCTAGGTGATTCTTTGTCTCTGTCACTGTTATTCTCTTTAGTGCTGGCACTTTGAAAGACAGCTCAAATCCTAGGTAGATGGCAGATAATAGGCTGCATCCAGACCCACTTATAGTTGGACATTTTGAACAAGGAGGCACACTATAACTATATCTAGTTATCTATCCTTGAGTGTGTGAATAATCTAGATTAATTTAGCTGAGTCTGGATTTCTCAAGATTTTAATTTAGGTGTCTTGGAGATGTGCTCTATGTTTGTGTGAGCGCCTATATCTTTCAAAGATCAAAAATTTTGTGTTATTACAGCTCATGTTTCAACTTTGCAGGAAAAAAAGGAAAGAATGCACTCTCCCGATGCAACAGAGAAAAACAGCTCCTCTTTTTTTTTTTTTTTTTTTTCCTTCCTTATTTCACTGTTTCTCTGTTGGTTCAGCTTCAAAGTTAATAGGTGAGATACAACAATGCTCTATTCTGAGTTTGTCAGAAGTGGTATTAATATATTGCTGCCTCTCTAAGCAGAAGAGTGTTTGAACTCAAGTAGAAAGGTTGCTGGATGAAGAGGATGCCTGTTGTTGAGACTGATATAATTTAATCATTGACTGACACATCTAGCTAAAAAACCAACCAAACAAAAGAAAACAAAACAAAAAAACCAGCTACCAAAGCAGTGTTTATCCTGATTTGGGCAAAGATCTCTTCTGATTTAGCTTTATTGTCTGTAAGCCTTTTGGAAAAGAACTGCAAAGGTATATAGTGCAAAGATCAATCTTGACTTGTCAAAAGCTTTTGGATCCTTAAGATACAACAAGAAGAGGAGACTTGCGTATTATGGTGTGCAGAGAAAAAGAGATAAGATAGCTGCTAAAAACTCCTGTCACTCATTGAGTCAACAAATTATGACATAACTCAAAACTGTAAAGGATTTTGTGTATAGGAGTCTCTTTTTCATGGCTAATAATTTAATTCATACTTCAAAGACTACCTCAAAGGGGGGAAAAAACAGTTCTTATAACTCTGTATGACAACACATCTTGATCTACCGACTTGTAAGAGTTGGTGTTGTTTTTCTTATTGTCCCCACCACTTTCTGTATTGATTGTGGGAAGGTGATCTCTACTGCTAGCAAATGATCTGAGAATGAAGTCTTGTTACAGAAATGGATTCCCTGTGTCTCTTGTGAAGAAGAGGTATGTGGATTGAGGATGCTATTTCAGTGACATCTAAGATGTTTTTCATTCCTGATTTAATTTTTCCATCATTATCTGTATTACTGTGACTGAGGCAAGCAATGCTTGCTAATTCCATATAATTTTCATCCTCCCTCCCCCCCTTTCAACTGTGTTTTTGATTTCCTAGTTGAATACCTATACGGTTGAAAGTGATAAGAGGCAGAACAAACTAAAGATGGTCTGAGCTTTAAGAACAATTATATTCCTTATTTGTTGATATGTAAATGTGGCTTCAAACCTAAATTTAAAAACACCCCTTACCTTACCAGAGTCTTTGTTTCACCTTTCTGCTATGTGTATAATTCAGCACTCAGTTGAAGTAATTTTCTTATTTTAATTTTTTAAACTGGGCTATTGCAATGTAACTATCATCAGCCTTCACTCCTAATTGTTAGATGCACTTATGATGTTTTTAACAAAACACAATAGCACATATTAGGTTTTGATTCATCAGTTGAATTTTTAGCTAAATATCAGCTACTGATAGTAGGCCATAGCTGTAATTTTCCATGGACACAGAAAATATTGGCTATAATCTATCTTAAAATATTGGCAGGTTATTAAAATGGATATTTTGGATATTTAATCCAAATTCAAAATATTGGATATTAAAATATCCACAGTTATTAGGGTTTTTTTTAATGTTTTTTTTAACAAGATTATTGTCATTGTTTTTCCAGATGTTCCAAACTGGAATTTTATTTCATTCATAATGTAAAAAGCTTCAGCCAAATTTGACTATTCAAACTTCTGTAATTCTATTTTTCCTCCTCTGATCTGCCTACAGATTCTTGTTCGCCATAACTTATCCTTATTGCTTTTGACTCCTCTGTCATACTCACCTCTGGCTTTTCTCCTACCAGTTTAATTTCCATAAAAATATTAAGATCAGTAATAAAAACATAACCTTTTTGCTTCCTCACTGGCCCTCTAAAGACTGCCTTGAGAAGATTTTTTCACCCATCACTACTTTGCTTACTCCTTCTTCCCATTTTATTTTCTCTGCAATTTCTAAGTATATTTGTCTGTCATTCTCAGTTTGATATTTTTTCAAGTATTTACCAGTCTCCTCAAATTCCACAAGGCAAATACAGACTTCAGCTTTTCCTTAATCTGTCCCTCCTATATACTGAATTTACAGTTTTTAAACTGTGCATAATCCTTAACAAGTTCAAGCATGGTTCCCTTTGACTCAACTCTCTGTCTAGAGTGTCATGATACACTGCAGTTATTAAATAATTTTGACTATTGAGATCCATCCTTTGCCTTTCATATTCTGTCTTTCAAATCCATCTGAAATGTTTCTCTGTGGGTCCTCTCTCATTGCATGTTCATGTGAAGCATCTTCATGTGATGGTTCCTAGCACTTATCTCTCCTTCTGGGTCCTCTACAATTCTCCCTCAGATTCTCTTTTCTGGAGGTACTCGTTTCCCAGTTCTTTCACCTGTTTGTTACTTTCAAGTGCTTTCATAGTTTTGGTTAAACTTAAAATGGCCACTTTGCACTTAAGCTGGTTATAGCCATAGTATATTTCTGATTTTTAGCAACTATTTTCCTGCAACCTGAGATAATCCCTGCACACATCCCATCCCACAACTGATCACTGAATTAACCAGCAAGCCATGACTGGGCATGAACTGAGCTGAGATAGCTTCAGATTTGGAATTAGGTGGTGGGAGCAGAGCTTAAGTCTAAATGTCACCATTGCCACCTTAGACATGCCAGTATTTCGGAATAAAATACCTTTTATTCTGTCTAGCCACACCTCAACCAGTAAACATAATCTATTTCTGTCTTTTCTTAGTGTCTTCTTCTACAAACTAAGTGATTCTAAATTTATCAGTCCTTGCCAATTGTCCTTTCCATTTATCATCCCACTTGCCATATGCTAAATTTTCTCCATCCTACCTAACTGGCACTAGCTATACAAAACTGATTTTTCTGATTTGCTGTCAAAGCATTCCATACAGCAAAGCTAATTTCTGCTTTCATTTAGATCTAAAGTAATCGTAAAAAAAAAAAAAGGAGTGACTCCAAATTTACGCCATTGCAAGTAACAGAAGAATTTCTGCCTTAGCAACAATAGATGTTTCTTCACTTAAAGGTAACCCCGTTATTGCATATCTACAGAAAAGGTCATTGTGTAGCGTAGCCAGCTCATTAGCAGCATTCTAACTGCAACAGCACGGGACTCAGTATGGGCTAATTTGTCTTTTTTCACTGTGACTGTAGTGAAGATGTACCTCCTATAATTACAAAGTTATTATGAGCAACTTAGCTTTACTAAATTATTTTCTTGGTGTTGTATGAGATGTTTTAATACTTAATATATTGAAACTAGGGGGAAAAATATATTTTTTTCTTTTATCCTGTCTTTCAGTAGAATGTTGCCACAATTACAAATGTTTCAAATGTGGCTGAAAGATCTGTTTTAAACTGGCTTTGCTCAATTTATTGTTACTTCTGAATTTGCTTTATTTCACATCTTGCAAAAGCATTACCAAAATGAGCTCAAATTTCAAAACACACTTTTCTAGCAAACCTATCAAACAGCAAATCATATTAAAGTAGCTTCTGAGAATGAATAATAGTAAAGATGCAAACAGTACAACTCCTGACAATATTCAGCCTATTCCTTTCAGAAATAAAATATCCTTAAATCAAAGTGACATCAGCTTCAAAAATATCAGGGTTTTTTTTTCAGAAATGAAAATTGCTATACAATACATATTATGCAAAGATCAAAGCAGCTCTCAGAGCATTAGGATAATACAAGCTACACATGAAAGTTTAGAAACAATGGTTTGCAATAACTATTACTTTTTACTGAATTAACTCAATATCATATGGTATTTTAACTGGTTTTCTGGCTGGCACTGAATGGGATGACTGGATATGAGGCATGACACCACTTAACAAACCTGTCAATGCCAACACGTGATTCAATAGCATATGGTTAATTATTGGTTGTTCTTTCAAAAATATGTTATGATTAAATTTCATGATTAGTGTTACAGAACCCCATTTGTTTTGAGGTAGAATTTCACCATCTTTTCTATAAAATGATCATGTCAAAGGTAACAGAAACTGGGTTTTCTTAAAATGCTAGATAACTCTTTAAAAAGGAAAAAGAAGTCAAAACTACTGGGTAAGAGATTATAGAAGATTTGATGATAAATCTCACTTTCTATTGTGTCTTTCTAAGACAAGTCTTCTATTGTGCTCTTGGTCAAGCAAATTTCATGGCTTCTTGGGTTGCTACAAACGTTCATACTAGGAAAAATCTTTTCATTTCCATTGCCCCTTGGATCCATCTGAATGTCTGCCTCCATTTCTGTATAGAATTCTTGTAGTTTCTTCCTGTGCTGTATCTTTCAAAGTACTATTTCATATTTTGTTTAAATTATACACTTAAAAACACAGTGGCAAAATTTTAAAAGACATTTAAAAGACATAAAAGACTAATTCACTTTAAAATCAAGGATTTAAGCACCTAAATACCTTTGAAAACAAGACAGTTAAATGATTTAGATGTGATTGTTGAGATAATTTTTGAAAATGAAACATAAGTCATTTAACTAATGTTTGGTGCTAGGCCTAGCAATTTCTGAAATTTGGAGATCAGTTTAAACCCAAGTTAAATGGCAAGGGACAAGACCTCGATTAATACTTAAGTATCTAAAGTAATATAACAGCAGGAACATCAGGCTTAAGTTCTAGATTTTATTCAGCTTTTAACTGATTTGAAAACAGAGGAAAAATCACCCAAATTCCCCATAATTAAACAGGAAACTTTTCAGGAATGGGATATTCAAATTCAAGAAGGGCTCTGTAAGTCTGCAAATCTACAAACTGATAACAGATTATTGTGTAGAAAAAGGGTATTAAAAGCGGTAATAAAGAACAAAATTAGTAGAGACTTGGATAAATATGACATACTGGGAAAACTCAATATGTCAAAAGGACAGACGTGTCCCTCAGATCTATCAGTTTTTTGTTGTTGATGAGCACTTGGATTTGACCAGTGAGGTACACCTGCCCTTCCAAAAAATACTGAGACTGTCTCTCACCAAATCTTAGATGAAATAGAGGAATATAAAGTCATAAATTGTTCGGGGAACATAAAGAGATAATGGTCATTTTCTATTTGTCACAAATTGAAAATGAGGGGGCTTTTCTGTGGAAATTATCAGACAGCTAGTTTAAAACAAACAAAAGAAAATACTTTTTTGTTTTGCCTAGTACACACCTCTACTGTTGTATTCATTGTTTAGGCCATAGCTTTAGGAGCATAGAGTAATTAAACTAATTAATGGATGTTAAAAGTTTTAAACCCAAGATTGTGGACATCCCTAAGACTTGTAGCTGACAGCTAAGAGGATGTACCATGGGAAGTACCATTAAAAGATTTCAGAATTCCTGAATATTTCTTCCTCTTCAATTGACTGTGACTAATGTCAGATACAGGATACACATTAAAAATGAGTTTTTAGATGGACACTGTCTGACTAATTTATGGTCTTATATCTTATTATCCAAACAAGAGAAAGATTTTTTTTAATATATGGAGATATATAAGCATAAATGAAAACATGTTGGATTATAAATTTTACTGGAAGATCTTTTGGATATAATTAATATTTTGTCAAATGGTAAGTAATCATAATCAAAGAGCACATCTAATAGTCTTTAAAACATTTTCTGCTAGCTCTCTTCTATATTGCAGAAGTACTAAATTCCAAATGAAATGCTAGAATATTTTCTGAACTATGTAGGAAAATGATCTATATCTGCTCTTCTGTCTACTTTTCTATTGTTTCTCAAACGAGGGATTTAAAAATTGCAAATTAACTGTTCTTTTTAATTCAGATCTGAGTTTTTTTAATTTGGACTTAGTCTGAGATGTTTTGAGGTGTTTTAATCTGACACAGAATATCATGCTGTGGGACTACCTTTGAGACCTTCTTCAGAGACCAAATATGACTGGATAGAATTTCATGTGTTGCTTCTTTCCTTTTTCTTCCATGCTTTCTTTGCTGGTTTTGGAACAATTAAGATGCATGTGAAAGAAGTAGATGTGAGCTGTTTTCCACATGTTGCCTATGCATGTGGATGTGAATAAATGGGTATATCCGTTTCAGGAGAATTAGTAATATTTTCAGGGTACACCTTTCTTCTATCTGGCTTATCCATGGCTTGATGCTACAAGCTACTGAAGTTGTTATTTTGATTCAGAGCAGCTCTTAAACTTGTGGTTAATTCTAAAACTGTGAGTAGTCCAGCTGGATTTACCTGCAGTGTTCCAGATTAGAGGATTCCTTTGTTATAAAAATTTTCTGGTTTTTTTTTCAGTGTTTTGAGTGTCTTTCACTTCCACCTTCTCTAACTTCTGGTGTTTCACTTTTCTTCTACCTCTGATCTTATTTATTCCTACTCAGTATATTTCCTGACACTGGATAAGTGATTCTTTATAGGTTAGTTAACTGGCCTGAAAAATATGCACTCCACATGCACAACAAAATAATTTCACAAGTAGAATATATACTGTCAGTCTTCAAGGCTGCAAAATTAATCTATAATGTATATTAATATTTCCATTTAGAAATTAAAAAAAAACATATTAGATACTAATAATCTTGAAGTTTTTCTCTGTGGCATCTACAGAGAAAGAGCTGCACTATAGGAAACAGTCTTGTAGCAATTTTGTAACAACTTTTGGGTTTTTTTGTAATTCACCTGACTCCTTTCTAAATTTAACTTCTGCTGCACATTTATCTTCCTGTACATTTGCATAAAATGATAACATACTTCAGAACACATTTCAGAATATATGCCCTTAGATGCATACTTTTTTGTTTGATCCCTCTCTTTGCTGGCATACAACATTACATTACTAATACAAAAAGTACCCTGCTAAATCAGAACTTCAACAATTAGTGCAGGTCTTAAGATATTCTGTGCCTGTTGATTAATTGCTTGATTTTGTTTGATTTTATTCACAAAATGATTAGCCTACTAAGCATCTAATTATTGCCATGGAATGCATTATACAGCTTGTCACCATTATGTAAACATTGCATTAGTGAACACTGTAACATTTGAGATATCCCATACCTGACCTACTAAAAATAATATCTTCTTGAGGCTGCTTATTTTCTTTTGGTATCTATAAGTTTAATTTAGCTTACTCCATAATATTTTCGTATTGTTTTCACTGGACCAAATTTCTAACTGAAACAGAAAGAGTCTTCTAAACTGAAATATGGATGTAGAAGTTCATCTTCTGAACAATCTCCTGAGGCTCAAGGTCAACAGACTTTTAACCTGTTATTTTGAGGGAGTCAAATCAGTGTATTTCCCTTCACGTTTTTTGAGTTAAGATCAGCATATAAGAGAAAATATCATATCATGGAGTATAATAGCAATTCATTAATGGGCTGAAGGGCTCATTTTTACATTCATCAGAGAAGCAATTTATTTATTCACTAAATTTTCTTCCCTTAATGATTATCTATTATAAGGCTATTGTTTGTCTTTTGCCTTCACAATATTTCTTAGCCAAAAACTTTTGGATATGTTCTTCCCTTCCTTTTCTTCTAATGTAATTCATGCCTAGTATAAGCTCTTCACTTCCTTTCATTCTAAATGTTATACTCAGGCAAGGATTTTGTTTTTTCCAAATTCATATTAAATATAAAAAAATAGTCCAGCAACAACATTTAAGTACTGCTGAGAAAACACAATGTACTATAAATTATACCAAATAGAATTCCTGTGAATGACTCAGCTTACTAGATGTCTTTGACCCTTATTCCTTGGTGGGGGGGGAATCCTCAAATGGAAAAGAGTAATTCAAGGTTCAGTCCACACCAGGCCAACTGGGAGCAAGACTGCTGTGTACAAAAAAGAATACTTAGCCCTGGAGATGTGACTCTTGCATTCACTTATGTCCCCTTGGCAGATGAAAGGGTGACATTCATAGTCTCCCAAGAGAGCTTCAGCCATTGCTTCTCAGTTGGATGAGAAGGATGGTGGCCATGACAGGTGGCATGTGATGAGGGAAAAGTGTGTGTCTAAGAGGAAGAGAATGAGGGAACGTCCTAGAGGTAAACAGCAACCCATACCATTAAACTATTGTATATAAAAAATGTATATATTTTAATTATTTGGAGTAAGGAACATTTCTAAAATACTACATGTTTTTTTTCCTTTCTTCTTATATATATTTTTTTCAGTTCAGAAAATCAGCTTTGAAGCTGTCTAATATTACATTTGAATTGCATTTATTATTTTATTGTAATTGATTTATTACATTATTCTGAAAATAATGATTGGACTAGTTGGCAAAAATCTATTACAAATGTGTTTATGCTTACTGTGCAGCACTGAATAAAAAGCAGTGTTGTGGTGAATCACTTTTATATGTCTATAATCTTCTGTTAGTAGCATGGGACATTTCACTTTATCATGAACTGTGTAACTGCTAAAAAAATGATTTTCTAAATCTTTGTAAAGGTAAAAGTTTAAAAGTTCTTATAAAAACAATACAGTATTATAAAGAAGACTATATTTGACTCAACTTAAAAGGAAATTCAGTAATCTGTGCAAAAATAATGACATTTGCTAGCTGCCTTGGACATCCTTGACATAATGTCAGCATCCAAAATGGGCATGCTATAGTCTGCACAATTCTAATTATCTTTTAGATGGCTTTGCCTGATATTGATTGCTGAGCATAGTTCTCACACATAATAGTGATTAAAAGGATAATTCCTGATTAGGTCTGTGAAATATTTATCTCCACACTTATTACCCTCCTGCTTATAATTAAATGACATGATGTTAGATTTGCATGCAAATGTACATCGATAGAAAGCATAAACTGGGTATTTATAGAAAGGAACTGTATGTTCACTGCTCGGATATGGAGCTAACTTAAACAGCAGAAGAGCTTGATGCTCCATTTTTTTGTGTATTCAGTGCAGATCTGGGATTTGGGCAGTCAAAACAATGCATGTTTGGGTCTTAAATTTTAAAAAGATTTCATGCTTACAGTGCAGAACACCAAATGGAGGGAGCTCTTTTGCACATCTAGAACTACTGCTCTTAGAGAACAATTAGAGACCTCGTTTTGCTGAAGGACTGATGATAGTAAGATAGTTCAAGGACCATGTGCCCTATCTTTCTGATGTCGAAGAGGAGGAAGTACATAGCTAAGTATATAGCTAAAGTTGTCCCTAAATAACATTTGTTAGGGAATTGATTAGACTTTGGACATCGATGCTGTCTTGTCTCACTAACATATAACCGTTAAAGAAATAGTTTGGTTCTTTTGTTCCTGTCTGTCTATCGTGGTTTTAATAAGGATTCTTGTCACCATGGTACCTTACGCCTTCCTCAAAAATGAAACAAAAATGTTTCTGAAACTATGGTTAACAAAAAAAAAGTGAAATATTTCACTTGCTTTTTGTTAACCATATATATATATATATATAAAAAAAACCCCATATATATAATATATATATTGTATGTGTGTGTATGTGTGTATATGTGTGTATATATATGTATTCTGGAATATGAAAGGATGTGACAGTTAGCCCTGAAATTTAGCAGAGCGATAACAAGAGAAAATTTGTATTTTTCCTCTGCCGTGATGTAGTAATGTGAAATTTGTTTTCACTCTAGTATTATATCTTTCTTTGTTTCTAAAATGGTTGGGTTAATCACAAATTACTGTAACTACTGTAAATATAATCAGACTTTCCAATTTCTTCATTCATCAGCATGGCCTTGTAATTGCTTTCTATTTCTTTTACAATTGGGTAGAAGTTTTTTGAACAAATTAATAAGCTCTGAAAGAGAGCACCTTGTCTTTGTGTTGCTTGCCACAAGAACTTATGAATGGTTATTTCATTATCTCCAAATGACCATCTACACTGTCAAATAACCAATCACTAGTCAGTGCCCCTGTAGGGGCCACAAAGAATATATTAAAAATTTAATTTTCACTTGTTGCTTCTTGAGGACAAATAGAGGACCCCAAATCGTTTATACAGAAGGTGGACTGTTATGCTAACTTTATGATCTCTGCAATGGGACATAGGGAAATTTCCAATTCTGTAAGTTTGATTCCAGATCTGACTTAATAGAAGACAATAAAACAATTAGAAGCTACTTCACACTTTTTTCTGTAACAGCTGAATGAATTGTGGCCAGCTGGTGCTTGTGAGATTCTGTAGTGCAGATCCTTCTGGAAAATATTCAGTCTCTTGGAAGAGGAAATAGCAAAGAGTGAAATACCCTTCTTGGATGGAAAATCCTCTTGTTTGTGGAAATTATACTAAATTCTAAATTTTGAAGTGAGGTGCAAGTAGGATTAAACTCCTCCTGATTTGTATGACCACAGTAGTTCTAATACTGTATTACTGTTAGGAAACGTTTCTATTCCTATATCTATAGCAAAGAAGATAAATAGGTATGATCATTGTCCCACTTAAGTGTTTGGTTCTCTCTGATTTTAGAGGAAGTATAAATGACAATACAGTAGTTTGAAGATAATAGTTCTACTCTTTATTCTTGTGTTAGTCAATTAGATAATAGACTGTGAAAGGGCTGAATATTGAACTTAGGTTTTCTACAGCCAAGTGTAGTCATCTATTTCCTCATTCCTTTCCTTTCTTGAGACATATGTTCAGGAGATTCATGTTGTAATCACTAATCTAATCTAATTGTCACTTTAACAACTGCAACATCACAATACTTGCAGTGGGAACACAAGAGTAGAAAAAGTCCCAACTCATATTTTAGTCTCCAAGTACTGTCCAAGACAGTAACAGTGTTTCTTCTTCCAAATTATTTCTAAGAAAATGTCAGGATGTGCATTTTGAGTGTTCTAGTATGTCAGTGAAAATCTTCGTTCTTTGAAAAGTGTTTCATTTTTGTGGATAATGTAGGGTTAATATTAATATGATAATAATAGTGTTGCTGTTACTACAGACTGGCAAGGATATGAGTTTTCTCCCACTGCTTCTGAAGCAGTGATTTTTTTTTAATAATATTAATTTATTCAGTATATTATACTATGTGTTTTCAATTCACCTTAATCTTACAGATTAAAGAAAAGACACTCTATGCTAAGACTTCAAAAAAAAGACCCCTGGGAGAATCTCATGCTCTCTGCTGAACAGAGCATCTATCAAAAACAATACTACTAAATAAAGGAAATGCAAAACAAACCCAATAAGAATTTAAAAAGTATTAGAGGAAGACCAAAGCATCTCAGGCATATAGATCATTCATCTTGCAGCTTCTGATTCTTAACGTGTTTATTCTTTAGAATGAATAATTTAAAAGTATTCAGTAAAGGTTATCACTTTCTTTCTGTGAACTGCTTTATATCAAAATATTCCCTTAGGCACTTAGAATTGTTAAATTTCAATCCCAAATAATCATTACCTGTATATCATTTTTACCTGGTGTATGATATCTAAAGATGTTAAGTTTTGAAATGTGATACAGTAAGTGGTGTAGCATATTCTGCTCCCTAGATAAACATTAAAAAAAATTAAAAATGTCCTGGTTCAGGAAAAAAAAATAAGTTGCTTAAATTTTCACCAATGGCACATTTCTTTCAGTCTACCTGATGAAATTTGTCCAGACACTGCAAGGATACAAGTCACCCAGTAAGTCTAAATTCAAGCTGCTTAAGTGAAAAGAAAAACTTGGAGGTGGGTCATATGAATTATTGTAAGAGCTTCTGTGTTGACTAAGAAGTATTTTCCATCAGTTGCCTGTATTCAACTGAGTTGTTTCTGTTCTGAATCTTTTGTAGCACAATGCAAACTGCTTTCTAGCGGGGGGGGGGGGGGAGGTTTTTGGTGTCTTCTTTGTCCGTCCTATCATTTTTTTATGGAAGGCAAGGCCAAACAGTCTGATTAAATCTTAATCAAATATCACCACTTCCTTTCTTCTCCTGCCTATGACTTCATGAGATCCTATTCTCTGCTGTAGGATGATAGAAGGCTCAGTGTGGAAGTTGAAGGGAGTTCATCCCTGCAGAGGGAAAACAGAGCCCCTGGAGTGGTTAAAACTCGAAGGAAGAAAATAAAATCAAATGAAACCTTTTCTTGTTTTAGTTAAACTTGTGACTGCTGAGTAATGTGCTTTGGGAATTTACTTTTTCTTTGATTTTTCATGCAATGAAAGAAAAAAAATATAAACAAAGATATTTAACATCCTAACTTATTTATTAACACTTTTCTCTTATTCTTCAATGATAGAATTGTACTGATAAGCACCAAATCTCATGGGAATCTATTCAAATTTAAATATATATATATGAGGATTGGCCTACATCTTTGATTTGCTTACTTTTTTAGAACAAAAATGGCATTACAAATTATGGTCACAGAGATAGTAACTTTGGTCTTATTAGAACAAAGTTGTTATTTAATGTATATATGAATACACTTTTTTTTTAATTAGAAGAACTCATTTGTAGTTACTTGCCACAGACATAACTGACAACAACACAGAAAAAAAATAGAATGATTAAAATAAACAGTATGAAGCTTAAATAAATAATCGGGTTGATAATTATATTTCTCACATTTAAAATAAGATTTAATTTCATCTTTTAAATAATATCTGTTTTGAAGAAGTGTAAGTGGTATGTCTAGCCTGAATAATTCTAAGTAGGATCCCTGTCTCAAAACAGGGACATTCAAGCAGCTTGTCTGATTCTTCCTTAATTTTGTTAATCAATACATTTCCACAGAAATGATGCACATTAAGCACAAAATAACACTTTCATTGAATACTATAGCCTTAGGAAAAATGAAAATTTGGTAGTCTAAACCTTCTAAACCTTATACCTAAGGCTTTTGAATATGGCTTTATAGAGCCAGAAAGCTGAGTCACTAATGAGACATTCAATTAAAAGTAGCCAGAAAACCACAGAATGGTTGAGGTTGTACAGGACCTCTGGAGACCTTCTAGCCCAGTTCCCCTGCTTGGAGCAGGGTCAGCTAGAGCAGGTTGCTCAAGGCTGTGTCCAATCAGGTCTGAATATCTCTAAGGATGGAGACTCCACAATTCTCTGGGCAACCCTTTCCAGTGTCTGATCACCCTTAGAGTAAAAAGGGTTTTTTCTTATGTTCAAGTGAAATTTCCTTTATTTCAATTTATGCCCATTACCTCTTGTCCTGGCAACTGGATACCGCTAAGAAGAGTCTGGATCCATCTTCTTTACACCCTCCCACTAGGTGTTTGGACACATTGATAAGCTCCCCACTGAGATTTCTCTTTTCCAGGCTGAACAGTCCCAGCTTTCTTTATATGAGAGATGTTCCAGTCCCTTAATCATCTTTTTAGCCCTTTGCTGGACTCACTCCAGTAGGTCCAGGTCTTGTGCTGAGGAGTCCAGCACAGGACACAGCACTCCAGGTGGGGTCTAACTAGTGCTGAGTATAGAGGAAGGATCGCCTCCCTCAACCCGCTGGCAACACTTTGCCTAATGCAGCCCAGGAGGCCGTTGGCCGCCTTTGCTGCAAGGGCATATTGCTGCCTCATGTTCAACTTGTTGTCCACCAGGACCCCGAGGCTCTTTTCTGTAAAGCTGTTTTCTAGCCAGTCTGCCCAACTGGAATCCCAAGGGAAGAAGTTTCAGGTTTTCAAGTTACGTCAAAAATAACAGGAACTGGCTCTATTTAGAAATCTGGTCATTGGACAAGTTTTGTTTGTATGCCAAATTTGAAGTTAAGTGGTTAGGTTTAGATTTTGATGCACTTGAAAGAATGAGAATAAGAAGATTCACCTAATAGTGTTAAAAGGGCTACGAAGAACAAAGAAGCTTGGGGTTAGTGTAGCGTAAATATTTAGACAATGAAAGCATCAAAGGCATAATACTGTGGAATCATTAGTACACTTCATTTGAAAATACATGCCTATACAACTTGACTTCAGTGGAACTTCTTATCTGTGTATAGATCTAAAGGCCTAGATAAGCACATTCAGAACCTAGGTTTGTCTTGCACTTCATACAATATTCTGGACGGCTTCTTAATTTTAATTACTGCTAACGACATCTATGATGTTCAGAGGTATTTTGTTCTCTAATTCTAAACTGATCTATATGACTGAAAAATGGCTTATAACAAAATTTGTTTGGCTACATAAATCAACTATTCATAAAAGATGTCAGATTCGCAAAGATTCACAAAGATGTTAGACCTCTTCTTGGAATCCACAGGGTAGGAATTATGTTCTCTCATAGGTAAGAACAGGAGACATATATGTCAAGATCCTTCTTTTCACAGTGTCTGTACTGTGTCATTGACCTCAGGCTTCCAAATACTATTGTAAAAGTGAGGAATTATAGTTGGAAGAATAGTAAGAAACATGAAGAGTTTCGGAAGAGTCCCTTTGTTATCTGGTTTTGAGAGAAGAAATTAATTTCTATAGGAATCCCAGGCAGATGCAGTGTACATTCATTTTTCCTATCCTTATATAATGTCCACTATCCTTACATAATATCAAGCATACCTCTAGAGGTTTGCTGAGGAGAGTTTTGGGCTTTGCATCAACTTGTCTCTGAAACTGAGTGGACTTGGTCTTCCTAGAGCCTTAGTGCTCTCTCTTCAAATTTGACTCAAGTTACTGAAGACAATAGAGCAGATAATATATCATCAAATTTCTTTGTTTTTTTTTTAACTCTGATGTAATCATACTTCAATATTAATATTAAATACTTATTGCTGCTCAGTTACAATTTTTCACGTATAAATTCAGTCTGAACAAGCAGATCTGGGCAAATTCATTATTTTTGATTATTACTGCACGTTCTGCCAGCCAATGGTTGGTGTGCTCAGATGTAGTTTGTAAAAGTAAAATACAAAATCTTCAAACTGTTTTTAATAACAGTTATATGAACTATAAAACACTTAAAAATACAGTTACATTAGCTATTAACATTAATATTCAAATTCAATGAGATTATGATGTTTTGCCTGAAATAGAAGTCATGATATTTTGTTGTCATAAAAATATATAATCAGGAATAGTTTTTGAATATGTAACTTTCTGTAGCTAAGGTTTTAATTTTTTAATTATTCTTCTGAATGCATTTTCACTTCAAAAACCTGAAGTGCAAGCTTGTGAAATGGTTATTATTTTTACATTATATCTGCTGCAAATATATGCATGATTTTAATATTTCTGAGACCAAGAAATGTGTTCTTTATTTCACCTTTCAGCTTTCTATTATCTCCTCTTTGTTAAAGTACATTCTTGACAAGGCTTTAAAAAATCACAGTTTTCTAGGTATTAAAAACATCCTAATGTTAATGAAATATTTTCATGTTCACCATGCTTGGAAGAGTGTTTCTAATACAAATGGTCATGCATGACTTCATTGCATGTAGAGATCCAAATTGTGTTTTAGTAACTCCAGAAGTAAATCCTTCATAAATCTAATAGCTACAGTAGAAGTACTATGAAGTTAGATAGGTAACAAAGCAAAATGTAGATAATAGATCTCATAGGTCCATATTTGTGCTTTCTCTCTTTCCAGAGCTCTGAAAGAAGTTTATCCCATTTGAAAATAAGTTGAGCAGAGATGTCAGACTCTGTCTGGAATATAATGAATACATTTTGATTTCTACAGAAATTATGCTATTCTGAGGACTGATGACAACAATTAACCAAGTTACCAAGTAGTTGAAAGTTATCCTATGTCAGGTGAGCTACCTGCCTCATGAAGTAAAACGTTCACTTAAATTTTTATATTATAGGCTAGTAGCATTTACACAGTCAGTTACACGCCAGTTACATACTGGCTTACAGCCATCTACCTTAAGAAATAAGCTACCATTATACTTCATATTGATTTCAAGGGAAGTGCTTGTGAATCCCAGGTAATATCAGCCTTGAAATAACTCATTCTGAAGAAATATGAATAGTAATTACACTCTCAGAACACTCCTGTGAAAGCAAAGACTGTGTGATTGAGACTGGAATAACCATCAGCAAATGCATCAATACACAATATAGGTAGGACACGGTTCAGTCATTAATAAGCAGTGAAAGTATCATATGAAGCTAAAAACAAAATGCTATGATACAAGAATAAATGACCTTGGCTTGGCTCTACCTGTAAATTTTGTGACTGTTTGCTTGTATCGGTACTTACAAAGAATGTCTACTGAAGGGACTCCTTTCAAGGTGGCCTTCTATTTGTTAAATTTTGCCCCTGCAGAAGCAGAATACAATGGCATGCACAGTATTAGTTCCAACTCACCCATGCACATTATTAGTTACAATTCACCTCCACTGCAAATGCCTGTATAAAGGAGTATTAGTAGGAAAGCACCATATTATAGCTTATTCATTTGCTGCCTTCTATCTAGAGCATCTATTTTAAGAACATTCTTTATCCTTTTCCAGATTTCTATTTTACCTGCAAAGAGCAGCCTAATTAAATTCTACCCTGGCTTTTACTGTTGCAAAATTCCAATAAAAAAGAAAAGTGAAACAATATCTTGGTTGTTTTTGATTGTTTTGACTGACATGATTTTTGCCTTAGGCCAAACATGGCAATTTGTAGCCTGTTTGCAGCCAAAGAAAAGGCAATAGAGAGAATAGGTGCCTCAAGGCACCAGGCAATATTTCCAGAGAGGAGACCTAGAGAAAGACAGTATTTTCAAAATGATCATTTTTTTCAAATGTTCATTTTATCCTATATAATCCTACATCCTTGGATTTTTCTATACTTCGAATGTCATTTTCTCATCCTGAAGGATATTCAGACTTCATCTGAAAACACTGCTCCTTTTGCAGACACTTGGAAACAAATCAGTGTTTTGCTCTGTAAAAGCATGCTCAGAACCTTTGCAATATGGTGGTCTATGGACCTGAGATACTGCCAAGGAAAAATTGATGTATAGGCAGAAATGTATAGCACAAATGTAGATTCACTGGGCACGTATTGAAATGTTGCTCTTTGCATAGATAGTGGACATATCTAAGATTATTACATGAAAATTCCAGGTCAAAAAATTACTGATTTTTCAGGAAGCTGCTCGGCAATCCTGACAACCATAACTGGCATAAGTTTCTAGGCTTCCTTCTCAGAAATGCGTGTCAAGGTCCTAACAGGCCCAGAACTTCTTAGATCTGAATACACTGTGTGTGAGCTCAGCTCACACAACTTCATTTGAGTTTCGAGTTTATCTGACATCTTTATTGCTTTCTTCATATGTATCCACTACATTCCCTAAGGAAGCAACTTGCCAAAACCTACATTTTGCAACACTGCCTGCCCTTTCTGCTGGCAGTGCACTCCAGGCTTGGGGACACTTTTTAGGTCACTGAGCTCTTCACTCTCTTCTAATCCTGGAGTTTTTGAGTTAAATACTGCATGAGCCCTAGCCTGACAGAGTGTTTTTGTTTCACTGCTTCCAAATGAGAGAGTACTGCACACCCATTTGTTCTGCAGTCATTTGTGGATTTGAGTGTCCCCCCAAAAACTGGAAGTAGGATTATCAAGTCAGTTTCCTCCAAATTAGAAAAGATGAGCATAGCTAAACCAATGAAATAAGGCACACTGAAAATATTAGAGACAGATGATGATCTTACTGCAAGAGCTAGCCAAGGACAAAAGATGGACTCTGGATCCCAGCAGAGAGTTAAGGAAAAACACATTAGACTGATAATAGTAGTCAATAATTCATTGAATAGGTCGAATCCATCTTAATTTCCAGGAGAAAATTGCTGTGCAAATCATTGAGAAGCAAACAAAAAAGGACCAAAAAGATTGTGAAACTGTAAACAAGCAGCTTTGACAAATAAGCTAATTAATATTCCTTATGACAGTATGATTTCAATGACAATGAGTGCCTTTCATTTCTTGCAAGTAGCTGAACTTTGAGTCCTTGGAGAGTTGACTCTGGAGACGTTCTGAGGAGACCTCTACTGTACATCAGTGTCATGAGTTACTTGAGCATTTATTGGGAAACATACAATAATAGGTAAAGCTTTTGTTTCTGGATTAATCTTGTGCATTGTTACTGACAGAAATATGGGTTATTTTTTCATGGTCATTAGGCAATAAAACCATGTTTCATTGAAAAGTCATTGAAAAGTGAAACTGAAAGTTCTACACAGCCCTTATATATATACATACATTTTTTTAATGGGGAAAAATGGAATACACAGACATTTTCCCATCAACTCTGTATTTGGAATTGTTCACTCAATAAAAATTTCAAAGGGCCCTGAAGAAAATAAAATGACTCATGATGATCTCCATTTCACATCAAGCCTAACCAAGTCAAAAAAGGACTCTTTTAAAACACTTATAGAAAACATTTCTTGTTCTCTTCATTAATATTAACAGTGCTTTCACACTAGGAACAGGCATAGGAAGGCATAGGAACAATTAAAGCCTGCAAGTTCTCCACATTTGTGTGAGACCAGTGGTAGTGAGTTGTTTTCATCTGCTTCAATTTTCTGTTTGAACCATACTGTACAAAGTACTATGAAATATTAAAATGAAAAAGTAACAGGGCAGAATCACACTGCTTTCTGTTCTATTTAAAGCTCTTGTGTACATTGCATTAAACCAAGCAGTTTAGAGAAAAGAAGAAGAAAAAAAAAAAGACAATGCTTATGTTGAGATTCTGCAATTATTTTCATTGATATAGATTTCTAGTTTGATTCTAATTAACATAAAGAAACACATAAATGTATAGAATGTATATAAATCTGTAGAAAGTATGAAGCTAATAGGGATTTGTCTGAGAATGGCACCAAAATAAAATGTGAATATTTCTGGGGGGAGGAGTGTTAGGTTGTTAATGCAGATCATGCCATGAAAAGCATTCATCAGCGTATATGGTGAGTTTTACATCCCCAAAACTGCACAGGCAGATTTCACAGCTGTGAGATAAAGGATGATTGCGGCTTCTTAGGATTTTTTTTTTCTTTTAAATGATTTTTCCTATGCAGCTATGTCCACAAAAACAGTTTAGTGAGCCATATGTTAAACTGCAAGTGTTCACAGAATCAGGATTACAGTAGTAAAATGCTTTTATTTCCAACCGATGTTGGATGTGACCAAGTCATTCATCCTGCCTGTGAATAAGCGAGTCGTCCAAATTCATCTCAGGTATAAGTGGTCATAATTCAAGCTAAGTCAATGGAATTGCACCCACTTACATCAGTGCTGAATTTATCTCACCCTTTCAAGGAGTGGTTAAGGAGGGCTCAATGTAAAAAGCTTAACATTGATTCAGATAAGATGAGTAGCACATTATTTTATCACACAGAAGGCTGAGAGAACTTGAAAGTTAATGTCTGAAAACTCATACGAAAGCACACCTTTTCCCAGAACCATTATTTTTACAGGCATTGTATAAGAAAAACAAAAGAAAAAATAAAATATTGAATACCTCTATAAATTTGTTCTCTATGCTCAAAAACATGGATTTGTAAAAATAAGAACTCATGAATTATATGCCTTATGGGTTTATTATAAGAGCATTTTATTTCTCAGTTCTATGTTCTCTATTTGCTGTAATATACACCAAAAGTGAAAGCATGTCTGTGCATGCATTATGCTGGCCTGAGAAAATTTACCTCAAAATTTAGCAAATTGGGCCATAGCAGTGGAATTTCTTTTTTTTTTTTTAAGAATATCTGGATATCTAGATTTGAAAAGATATAAGCTATTAATGAACTGTTTCCCTTGTATCTGGGACTGTGCTAGCTATAACAAACCAAATCTGTTCTAGATGGCATCAAAGTAAACTCAGCCTGGTTGCAAATATTTTTACTTAAGTCAGGGAAGGTGGTAAAAGGAATACTATATATATATTTTTTTCATATCAAAGCTTCCAAACAGTGCTTCATGATTAGAACAAATAATGCAATGGAAACAATCCATTTTTGTTTCTATACAGGGAGAGAAATCCTCTATGCATGTTAGCTTAAAGGGCATACATCAGTTCAGTCTATAGTTTTTCCAGATGTACTAATTTCCCAAATGACAGTTAGATGAGTTTTCTATTACTTGCCGAGGGAAGCCAGTAGTTGCATAATATATTTACATTATTTGCATTGAAGAAGCTTTCTTCATAATATTATAAATGAATAATTTCATGTTTAAGCAAGTTTTGAGGCGTAAGGCCCCAGACATGGTACTGTGTATAAAGACAGCAATACTGTTTAACATGAAATATGCATTGATCCTATTAGATACTGAGTAGTAAGTAAAAGAGAGGAAGTCTATCATAGTAGAGTGGAGGGGAGTATTATGTTTGTAATGTATACATCCACAAAGACAAATTAATTGTATTGAAAGCCAGCTTCCTTCAACTGCCTAATTCAAGAATCTTTCTTTTCTTTTATGGCATGCTGTTTACAAGACCAGAAAAATATACATATTGCTAAGTATCTAACAGTATAGTATACTTCATCTGCAAACCATCTGACAGGCGCCACAGAGGCAAGTGTGGGACTCCGGATGGTGCAGCCCATAGAAGAGGGGTGCTCCTGAAGAGTTAATGAACCCTGGGTGCACCACGGCCAGTGCCACCACACGGTGGGGTTGCTGCAGCCTGGGGGCGCAGCCTCTAATTAACCCATGATTGACAAGTCCAGACAAAGGAGAAGTGACACCGCAGACCCACACCACCCACTCCGTAGCCATCTCGGCGCTGTGGAGCCATGCCCCCCAGAACGACCCGTTAATGGGTGCATTGCTGCCCACTGAGCAGCGTTTGGGCTGAGCACCAGGCCACCTGCTGATGTGCGCGCTGGTATTGCCCAGGGCAGTGCGGCTTTGGTACGGCTGTGGACTGGCGTTGTTCTGCCTGGGTATAAAAGGGAGTAAGCCACATATGCTTGGTGTGGACTCGGACCCACGGCCAGCTGGCCTGCGGACCCGAGGACTCACCCGTTAGTGGGGACGCCCCTGATGTCAACAGTGTGGGGAGGGGAATCCAGGGAAAACTGTACTGGAGGGGTGGCCCTCAAGGAAAAGGAGAGAGCGGTTGCTGTACTGTGGATCTGTGATTGAACTGGAGAGCTCTGATATGTATATATATTTTCAGTTCCATTTCTAGCTTTGCTATACTGTTAGCTTTGTTATAACTTCTTAGCTCTAATGAATTCTCACACTTGACAAATGATGATCTCTCGAGTTCAGTACAACTAACCCCAGAATCCAAAAGAATCCCGACGCCCCTCTGGTGGCACGTCACACCACCGTACTGGCAAAATGTTGTTGGCACGAGTTTATGTGCACAGCACTGAACATCAGTAGCATCAAGAGAGAGGTTGCCACCCCTCCTGATAGCGATGTGCCATCTTTTCCTGCTGGTGCACTGGCAGAGCAGGAGGGAAAGATGAACACATGTTAAAGCAGCCACAGGAAGCTCAAACATACGAGTGAATGAGTTTGCAATACAGCCAAAGCAGTGAGGCTAATTTCTTCCCCAGCAGGGAAGAAAGGCCAAGATACAGAGATGCTGAGATGGGAGGCAAAGCACGTGACTGTTAGTCACCCCCAGGAAGGCTCACATACTGTACTGCACAAGGTGCCTGGTCCACAGGAACAAATCTGGCTGCGCAGATGCACAGCTGTGGCAGATGGCAGATGGTATGCCAAGAGACCACAAGAGATACGCTCCTGTTCTAACTTGCAGTCACAGATCTTTCTGTCTGTGCTTTTTTTCTCACCATGAATTTCATGGAGGGGAGAGGGACAGTGGAAATGAGGAGGATGTGAAAGAAGAAAATGTAGCCACGAGATTTCAAAAAGAAGTGACTGATGAAGCTTGCCAACAATTCTTTTGCTTATAATATGTGTTCAAAAGACAAGCACAGTGTTTTAGTGTTCCCTGTGTCTTGAATGAAATAGGATACAATCAACTTGCTTCACAGAAATCTTCAGCACCTAGCCATACATCCATCATGATTATCCTTGTACAATAGACCTATGTATAACAGCCTCTTATATCTCAGCAGTCTGGCTGTTTTCCCTGCTCCTTGTGTGAATGTTAAAATAGGAAAAGGGGCTATGAGGGCTGTTCAACACTGAAGATATTAATAATTACTTTTTCTTTTACTTTAATTCTCATACCTATCCATTTTCAATGCCTTTTTTAAAAACCTCAACAAATAACCTATATCAAGGAACAGTTGTCATAGTCTCTCTAAAAGGCTGCTATCCGTGAGACTCCTTTTCAGTCTGACATAGTCTCAAGTGGTAGGCCTATATTGTAATTATTCTTGTAGTTTGGATTCCACAGTCCAGCCACCCTATGGGTCAACAGCCCAATAAAATCCATCTCTTATTGAATATTTTGTTGATTTCCTTTTTTCAGAACCAGAAAAGAAAACATTTCAGGTCTATTTCTTCATAACTTTCATTATCCTATACAATTTTTAACTCATCTTCTATCTGAGGCAAGCAGCAACAAACTTTCTTTGTACAAGAATTTTATTGTAGACCTGGTAGCTTCAGTTTTATAATTTATTTTTGAGATGGCATATCTGTAGTTACTTAGAAATGTTTATTTTCCTAGAATGCCAAATTGCTGATGCATATAAAGTTACATTAATATTGTGTGAGCAAATCAACATTTCATTTGTTCTACAGCACAGCCTTATTTATGTTGGGACAGCAGGTGCATACTGGTCAGAGATATCCACTGAGATGTCTTGAATGGAAAAAAAAAAGGATTTATGAAATTCATCTCACCTTTCTTTTAGATTTTTTGCAATGTGAATGCCTGGATCTGAGCTAGTCACCTGAGGCTATATTTATAATCCATGGAGAGAATATGCCATGTTTGGATCCAGTTATTTCTGGGTGAGATGAACTCCCCTCCAGGGGAAACTATTTCCTTCACTGATTGATATAGATATCTATGTTTTAGGTGTTTATGTTGAGCAGATGAAACCTATTTTATCTTCCTGAGCTCCATAATCACTTGTCCTTTTTATACATTAATACAAACATTGAACAAACATTAATGAATCCATCTCCCCTTCAAACAATTAGAGTAACAATTCCTGAATTAAAGTAACCGCAATATAGCTTTTGCAGACTGAATATAAGCTACACAGTTGATACATCTGTTGTGAATGCCACAGGCCTGCTTTTCCTCTGGACTACACATTGTTGGCTTTCACTGATATGATGGATATGGAATCTCCCACATACTTCCCAATGTTTTTATTTCTTCTGAGTATTCTTTTAAGGATTTGGTGGCAAAATAAGGCACTCAGTATTCCATACTCCAGTGAATCTGCCAAGAAGAAGTTGGCAGACAAGCTTGTTAACAGTCATTGATTTGGGAGAGAGCTAGAATGATTCAGTGCATCCTCTTATGCAAACCACCCAACAGAATAGAAAAGAAGGGCCATCTCTGGAGAGAGAGGATTTAGGTTGTAGACTGAGAGGCACTAAGAAAGAAATCTTAGAGGCAGACACAACTGAGAGCAGATTTGAACAGAAATTCTTTGGGTTTTCTTTGGATGTCTTTACTGGTAAAATCTGAGCCCAGGCAGAGTACGAGCATAGAACTGTGTTTTCAAAGTATGTCAGGAAACTTATCTTCCTTGACAGACATTATGGATGTATAGTTTTTCTCATATATTTCAATATCAGTGGGAAATAAAGATGGATTTTGGAAAGAGAAAAACAAATAGCAGACTCTCTGCACAAAGATCTTACTTCTATGATTTGCCTTGAGTAACACCTACAAGCCAAGACCATTACTGAAACATGTGCTATTCTATCTTATAACAAAGTCAGTCCTTCTCCCAGAGGACTGCAATCTAAGTGATCAAAAAATGACAGTGTAGTTGCTGGTGTAGCCACAGCCTATTTTTCTTTCTCATGCTTCTTTTCCCCACTATATAAAGCTGTAGGACTAAAAAGTACACCTGCACTATCTTCTTGCCCAAAGTGGTCTTCACTATGACATTGTTTAACCCATCCTTAAGAGCCTTGAATGATGGAGACCCTACAGTCTCCCCAAGCAATCTAATGCTTTAGTGAAAAGTATTAAATAACCTCTCTCCTGAATCTTCCTTGCTGCAATTTAAGGCCATTATTTCTTGTCCTGTTCTACGAAAGAAAACACATTACTGCCTTTTCTCTTTGCAACGGCTTTTTACACGGCTATGGACTGCTATCATGGAGTCTCTGAACCCTTTCTTCCTGAGACTAAACAACGCCTGCCTGTTTTTTTTTCTAGGCAGTTGAGTTTTCTATCTTTCTTAGCCTTAATGGTGTGATGTATCCAATTGGTACAGACTGAATACAATACTGCAGCAGAGGTCTTGTTGGAACTATGTTCATCAGAGACTTACCTCATGTTCTGTGGTGTCTATACCCTAATTTATATATCCCAGTATGGTATTTTCTTTTTTCATGACACTGTTGACTCAGCTTGTGATCCACTACACATGAGATTGTTTTCTGTGAAATTGTTATGCATCCAACTCTTCCCAATCATGTATTTGTAGAGTCAATTATTGCTGGCTGGGTTTTATATTTTCTACATATCACTACTGAATATCTTTTTTTTTTTTCTTTCTCCCAAGGGAGTAACTTTCTGTCAAAATCATTGTGAATTCTAAGCTTGTTTCCTATGTGTTGACAGTAACACCTGGATTAGCTCATGAGCAAATTTAATGAACATAATTTCTAGATTATATTTGTTATCTCATCATCTAGATCATTAATAAAAATACTAAATTATATGGATTCAGGATGGATCCTCATGGGACTGGGCAATGGAGATACAGAAAGCTTTTGTTCAAAATACACTAAAAATTGTTTTCCAGACAATGCTGACTATGTGATACAAATTTGTGCCTTCAGGTCTGAACTGAAGATGGAAAAGATCTTTCTGAGTAGAATTTTACTGAATTGTATAATTATTATTATTTTTTAAAAAGTCCCTTAACCAACATTGACTCAATCTGTGATTACTTTATCATTTAATGCCTGTATTTTCTATTTGAAAAAGGATGTAAGGATGTTTGATAAATGCATGTTGTAAATAAAAACAAAGAAAAATGAAATTTTTGCTCAATGTGTAAATGAAAAAAACCACTTATAGGACACATGGACTGCAATTTCATATGTGGAATTGCTGGAAATTCAGTGCCATGTAAATGACTCTTATTCTATATTTCATTTCAGTTCTGTTGAATTTCAAACATATTACAAGCCATATGTGTAATTATATTAGTTTGATGCAACAAATAATTTCCTGCTATGTACTGAAGTTTTCTTTGATTCTTTTTTTATGGATTACTGAACTGTAGCACCTCGAAAACTGACTGGCACCGCAGACACAGCTAGGGAAATGATCTCTTGTCACAGAACAGAATTACCTCAATGGATATATCTATTACTCTTAGGAATAATTTACACATTTTAGCTATTAAGATAAGCTGGGTGAATAGTGCATGTGGTGAGGTGCGAACTACCAAAAAACATTGATATACTTTTCAATAAGCAGTAATGGGTTTCCTTTCAACTGGGCAGTAATGATCTGTTTGGTTAACAGAATACGTGGAAGATGGTACTTCCAGCACCTCAGCCTGATATTTCCCAACAGTGTAGACACTTAAGAGGAGTTAAAGTGTTAAATTGCTATGAAATAAAACTTCAGAAAGTACACATTACAAGGACTAATCAACATGCTACCTACCGTATGTGCACAAGCACACATACACAAAGCAGATGATCGGCTGTATTGCAGTGTTAGTTATAGGCACTAGGACAAACCATGGAAATGGGATAGTTAGTGGCAGATTTTTTACATTTTTTTTTACTCTTACTCAGAAATGTTTCCATGAATAACTGATAAACACTGAAGTATGCTGCCTGTCTGTGTCAGTAGACTTTAGAACATTATTATTTATTTATACAGGAGGAGCAGAAGAAAAATAATAATAAAAACTCATATTATTCAACAAAACAATAAAGGACTAGAAAAAAAAATGTATTTCCCATCTTGCAGACCTATACTCTGTTCCCAAGGTCAAAATTGTTGTTTTTGAAAATGCGGGTCATGATAAACATACTTTCAGAACTCCAGCATATCATTATAGTAAAGATAATATGTTGTTCAGATACTTTAAGAAAAAGCATTACAAGCAATTATTCTCCCTCCCAAGATTCTTGTGATATTATTAACCGTACTTCATGAACATGGAAACTGAAAGTCAGGCAGGTAAAGCTTTTGACTGAATTCAAATGGCAATTCAATCACAAACCTCTAAATACCATTCTTATCTCCTCTAAGTCTTCCATTTTAATCACTGCCCCTAACGACATACTGTTTATCTCCATTTAAAAAGTTCTAGAAATAAATTTACTAAGACCTTAATTTGTATTCTAGCAACTGGAAGATTTAATGGTGACATCTTTCCTATTATAGCATCCTGTGTTTAAATGTTAAATGGAGCTTTCTTTTAAAATGTCTCTCTCAAGTTGAAAAGTGATTTGGATTAATCAAGTCAAATTCTGATTTCTGTGATTCTTCTGCAAAGTAGAATAAGTCCATTTACTTCACTGGGTTTTATCCAGTTTTCTTGAGGTAATAGAAAATAAGTCTGCTCATTATATCTCCTTATATAAGAGATTTTGATACCTCTATATTTTGCACATTTCAGTGGACCATAAAGATTGTAGCACATCCTATTATAAGATGACAATCACTTCTTGTTACTTCTGAAAGGCCTAGCTGGAGACAACAACAGAACTCTCCCTCCAAAAAAAGAAAATAAAACACAAGAATAAATCTTTGTTAGACAGAATTTAACAAAGTTAAAAAACCTGAAGTTAAAAGAAGTTCTTTCAGTGAAAAAGTATATTTAATATTATGCTTCCATAATCTAGAATCAGAATCTATTTTTACTCCTGTTTTGTTATTAATTTCAGTGGATGTTGCAGTTTGCAGTGCTTAATTTCCGTTCCAGTGCTGACTGATGAGTCTCATTTTTAGCAAGGAATCAAAGGTGACTTGTTTCTTTTATTCTCTTGACAGGAAAAGAATTGTTTGGATTATGAATATCATTTGGGTGCTGACAAGTGAAAGACATTGCCAGCCTTCAGTAACTGACTAAAATAAAACAGAAGTGACCTTGGAAGAAGAAGATACAAAAATAGAAAGTTCAATATATCTTTTTACATGACAGTTAAAAATTCAATATTTCTTCTTCTTGATGGTCACTTGTACATAATCTGACTAAATAAATACTGTAAGAGTAGTTAAGAACACAGGCGCATGTCTTAGGATCCTGGTTTTGTGTGACAAGGCTCAGCATTGCCAAAGACTAATGCTTCTAAACACTAACACTAATGAGTCTAAATGCTTTTCTTTAGAAAACTTTAAAAGGGATATTTTAAAGTTGGTGGAATTGAAGACATTCTTAATACAATCAAACATATAAAAGCTAATTATAAATATGATCCTCTCTAGGCAGAGTAAATTATGCAAGGATGTTTGGAATATTTGTTGTGAAGCAGGGAATGGTGGGATTCCTATATGGCAGGAATTCTTATTGGAGAGTTTGAGATATCAAGGATTACAATTCCAATACTTTCAGAGAAAGAGATGCAACATCACTTATCTATGGAATATCAAGGTGAGGAAACGATTCTGGTAAAAGGCAGCTGATAAATAAATGCAATCTTAGGGAAAAAAGACTTTTTTTAATTTTCCTAGCCACAGACTTAGTAAAAAAAGATGGTGCTTTTTTTCAGATACATCAGATTTTATAGGAAAGAAAGCCAAAACATTGATCTAGCACCTGTCACACCTCTCAATGATTACCAATAGGCCTGGACGTTTCATTGTTGCCCATCACAGAGCAAAGACCAAATAAGATGTTTCCAAAGAACACTGGCTGTGCTTTACACTTACTGCAAATTTGTGAATGATAGCACAAAAGGCAAAATAATGGAGAATCAAGCCCAATATTCTGCAGTTGATAGCAAATATTTCCTATTGTAAATACAGGCAAAAGTAACCATAGAAAAAAAAAATTATTCTTTTACTGTAACTGATGGAAATCTCCTACCTGCACCAAACAGAAGTGAAGATATGTTCCTGTGGCAGTTCACTATTTCCTTCTTATTAATCTCAAACATATGATTTGGCTTGGATTTAAAGTTTTTTGGTTTTTTTTTAATGATTTACTGAAAACTTAAACTTTCTGTGCAGCTTTTCCTTCAATAATACAACCTCTTAACAGTTTGTCAATGGGGACACATATATTTTGGAATATGGATTCTTCCAAAGATACCTAAACAAAATAAGTGAGAGTACATCATGTGATTTCCAATTAAAGTGCCGTTCCTACAGATAGTGAAGAACTTGCAGTAGCCTTCTCAGTAGATAAATAAAATACTAAGTCATGGACTCCTTGAGACTTCTTCATATTCTTCACATGTTTACATGAGGGAGAAAACACGTTATCTTTTGTACCTAGTTCTCTTCTAGTGAATGAAGTTATAAATTACAGGTGTTGTCCAGTTTTAGTTTAACATAATCATGAGTAACATGTTATATCATCCTCAATGAAAGAAGGTGATGTAAATGGATTTATAGTAAGTGGGTAGCAATTAACTTTCTTTTTCAAAATGTGCCAAGTGAGGTTCCTTGAGTAGGATCCATTCTTGTACTTCTTATCCAACATTAAAATACTAACTTTTCATTAATTCAAGTATGAATACTGTCAGGTTTCTACCTGCGCAAGCTTTGGAGGAAAATTTCACAAGTACGCTAAGTCACATCTGCATTATCTCCCTCTGATACTGTGCTTTGGTACTTTGGAAGTGTTTTTAGAGTGTAGGGTGAAGAAGATATACTTTGGAAAATCTCAAAGTTTCAGTGAACTTCTACACATCCTCCAAGAAGAAACTACTTATTAGGTTCAGACAGACTCAACCTCTTTGTCTAAGAATAAGATGCCTGGAATATTGACAGCTTCTTCCCCTTTTCTCTTCCATCCTGCACCCTTCTCCTTACAAAAGCTGTCTAGCTGTGCTAGTTTCCATCAACAATAATGCCTTCTCTCTCTTGCCAAGGTGTTGCGAAAGGAGTGATGCACTTCACTCGTTAAGAGGGAAGCAGCACTACGTTTATTGCCGTAAGATAGCGACTTAAGAAAGCTCAATCATAAATAAGAACGATTTAACGAGGTTCGATTGGCAAGGTTCACTCAGTTATTTACTGCATGAAGAACAGGGTCAGATGCATGCGCAACGGAGACCCTCCTGTTGAGTCACGAGGCTCAGAAAGGACCTCCTTGCTTTCTAAACTCCTTTGGAGAGGAGCGTAGATGCAGCTGGATCCAGTCCTAGTCCCAGACTTGGTCAACGGTTTATGTCTAAGGGATTATGTGCACAATTAATCAGAGATATAACTCAGCAAAGTTTTGTGAAGTTCGCAAAGTTTCAGCACGCTATTAATCACTTACTGAGGATCTGTCACAGGTAAGGAATCTCTCAACCTCGAGGAGTAACCTTGAGAGACATCCCTGCTCAAGAGGAGGTTCTGCAGTGCGGCCCACTGCCATGCACGAGAGCTCCATGGGCTCTGGGCTGCCCCCTATTTATGGGGGGGAAATGATTGACTCATAGTCATATTTGCATGCTAGGCAGGTCTTACTTAGTTGGCACATGCTCAATTAGCTCCTGCATACGTGCTGTTTACAGGGAGGTCAGGTTGAGGGGGAGAGAGCACATCACGGGGAGGAAGGAGCACACTGTCACACAAGGTAACTTTGGAACAATGGCCTTTGTCTTCCTCAGGTATAACTTGTACAAAGGAAGCTCTTTCTTCAAGGGCAGCCTGGATAATGACAATGAGACTGATGACTACAAAGAAGGTCTTACTTTTTAGTGGGCTAAGACATAATAACCTGTGATAATAACACAGACACACATATATATGTATATATGTATATATATACATGCACACACATATACTCTATGGTACTCTTCAGTCCTCACAGAGAGACCAAACCCATCAATATAGGGACAACAAACCACCCTCAAATACATTTTTATTGGCCCCTCTCAGGTAGTGGAAAAACATTCAGAAAATTTCAGAAAATTCACAGTCCTTGATTTAATTGTCTGTAGGCAGGTATCACTTTCCTGTAGGCAGTAAATGTTTGTTACATTTATGTTTGCTTTCTGAGGCTCAATTAGATTGATTTCAACTGAAAGTAAAATGCTGTATCAAGTAATTTGGTGGGAAACCCAGTTATCATTTTAGAATATTTGCTAAAATGTAATTATATGAGGACAATCAAATTCTTATCAAATGTAGGCTATTTTATTTGTTTGTTTGTTTGTTTGTTTGTTTGTTTAAAGATGTACTAAATGAGCACAGGGAATGTGCTAAATGTGCACAGACAGATATTGTCCCTGACCAGACGAGCTTATTAATGAGGAAAGAAAGAGCAAAGTGATACAAAACACAGCAACTGACCCAGTTAGTACATCACATCAGGTCCAATGTTACTAAATACATCTTGAGACATTTTCATCTGTGCACTCGTTTATTACAGTGAGACAGAAATAAAGCAAGAGAAAGAAATGATTTTCTCAAGCATAGCCTTGACTATAGGAGGTTGTGGTAAGAATCAGTTCTATACAGGCATAAAGAAACAACTCCAAATATATATGTATTTTACATACTTGTAGAAAAAAGATGTAACATTCTCTAAAACATGAGGTGAGAGAAACTGATAGCCATATTTCTTGCAAATCATATTCCCATAAAGCTTGGTAGAGTTATACTGCATTTTTCTTCCTATGAAAATAGGTCTTATTTTACTTCTCTTCATACCAGGTACACATCAAAGACGACAGAGGGCCAGATCTTAAACTTGTAGAAACTACTCCAGGAAATGTCTATGGTAGTCACCAGTGGGACATTGTTAACTAACAGGCCTAGAACCATAGCACCATATACCTTGGATTATAAACATCAATATATCTCTCATTTTCTACAGAAATTTGGCACATGGAGGATTTCTTCACTATAATTATCTTTTCTGTAGACAGTGCAAAAGCAAGCAGTTTCTGACTTTTGTTATTCATATAGAAGATTCTAGTCAATTCCTCATTACTCCTTTCCTTTTAAGACTTTCAGCCTAGCTTATTCTTTCTAGTAGTTTCCAGCAATCTACTGGAGACTTTGGCAGATTCTCAGCAGTACTTGCTTCATCAACCATCAACCACTGGTTTGAAAGGCGAAAGAGCCTGTTTCTCCCAAAAACACTTACACAGGACTTTTAAATGTCATTCAGGAACCCATTTAAAGAGACTAAGTTATAAACCAAATATTAAAAGGTGACGCTGAGCATGATAAGTTACTGAAATAAGAATCGGGAAAACAGTTTAATATTTAAACTGTGATTAAACATTTTGATGTTTCACAGATTGACTTTAAGTAATAATAATGACAGGAAAAGTGTAACATTACTTTATTTATAGTGGAGATGTGATTTTCCAATCATTTATTAGTCAATCCCTAAATCAGCACGCCGTGATAGTTGTGAATTGCTCTTGCTTACAGTGAAATTACACTGCTTCAGTGAGTTATAAAAACAGAACACTTGTTTAAATAGACTTGATCTTTTTAAAACAAGTATTGGTCAGATGATGTACTTACTTTATATGAATTTACAGCCACATCTGTACCTAATGGCAAAGAGATGAGATAGTGTAATTCAGAATTAATCCAAGAGCACTGTCCTCTAATTCCCTGACATGTAAATGTTAATGGCTAACAATCAGCCTAGATTCCTGATAAAAGCACTGTTTTATGCTGCGACAGTCTGACATTTTTATAATTATTAGTAATAATATTGATAAAAACAAGCATGACTCTTGAAGCATAATTTTATATAGCATATCATATTTTCATATTTATTATTAATAATATTGACAGAAACAAGCATGGTTCTTGATTGCAAGCATCAGTAAAAAATGGTATTGCAACAATTTGTTCTTCTGAAAAACCTTATTTGGTAGAGAAAATTAATTCCTGATTTGTATTGTAGGCTTCCACAGTAAAATTAGGAAGATGAAAACGGTTAGGAAGTGTGTCTAGAGATAAGAGGGTCTGTAACTGAAAAAAAGCTAAACACTTGTCTAAGAAAAGGCATTTTCTAGGGATCAGAACAATTCTATTGCGATGATTTTTTTCATAATTTTTCTTGGGTCCTTGTCTTACTGTCTATTGCTCATTAAACTACAATTAGGTCAGCTACTCCCCTCCTGAAGTCTGGTTAAATATGAAGAACTACAGTGACTTCCTTCATGTGGTCAGCAATTAGAAGACTGGTTAATTAACTAGTAGAAGTGAGTCCAGAAAGACATGTAACACAGGAACAGTGGCACTGGACTTAATAGTAGATCATAACTTCATAGGTATTATTCTAATAACTTTATAAAGTTATTAGAACAGGCATTCTTTTTTCAATTGCTTATATTGTTCTGAGTCTTCAGAGCTCCAACCCTACTATAAATTTGTACACTGATATGAATATAGATCTCTGATTTATCCCCAGACTGAATTCTCATGCTTCAGTCAGAATTGGGTTACATTTATAAGCTTGTAGCTCTGGTGAGATGCTGTTCTCAAATCATCTACTCAAGCTAAACTTAATATACTAACATTTAAAAATGCACAAAATCTAATACATTATAATGTGAAGAATTCAGGATATTGCACACCCAGAATTTAGCCTAATCAGTGAAGGTCAAGTCATGAGCATCCATCAATTCACTGAAAAATGCAGGCAGTACAATCAACCAGTGATTATTGGAAAGCATCCCATGTTGTCTGACATAATCCGATGCAGAGGAGACTGACAGATATGTCAGTCCAAGGCATCTCATTGAACTATGCTCAGGCTACTGTGACCATTTTAAATCACAGAGTGAATAGTTGTAGGTTATAGTAAGTGGTTTTCTGGTAAGCTGGGTGTGGGATAAGAATGAATTCTATATCTAGAACTTTTCAAAATATTTGTTGAATATGTATGGGAGGATTCAAAAAGTGAAAGAAAGCATTTTCTCCTTACATATACCTCTTGAATGACCTCAGATGGACTTGTTCTCTGCTCCAACAATTGCAGTGCATTTAACATTGACATTTGAAAAAAATATATTTAGTAAAGAATGTGGACTATTCAAGGATTTAATTAAAACAATGCATGTGCCATTGCTTTACCAAAATCAGAATGAAAATAAAGTGCATAATTAATGGTAAAGTTGAGGGATAGTTTATGAACACATTTCACTGGGATCATATATATTCTTTCAAGTTTACTATTTTAAAAAGATAGGAACAGGAACAAACAATATTCCATAATGTATGACCACCACATTCCACATGACCACTTTTAAAGTTTTTTTAAAAAAAAAAGAAAAGGCATCTGAAAATGTGGGAAGATTTTTTTAGTGGACTAATTTTGTTCATTTTTCCCAGAACCACTTGTGGAGGTGAAAAATTGGAAAGCAGTGCTGTACAGAAAGAAAATTGAAAGACTTCAAGTTATTGTGTTGGTGGAGGCTTTTGTATATTTTTATGTATTGATAAAAATATTATAAAGATCTCTATTGATAAAAATAGCATAAACACCAAGTGAAAAGCCAGCCAGACAGATAGACTGTGGTAGGTTTTGGTAAATCAGCTTTGGAAGGCCTGATGTAAGTGGTGGATGAAGAAAGTTGAAGAAAAAAATTACCTGTGGTGCCACAAATGATCAAACAGCATATAGGTTGCTTTCCAGATTTTTAACTGAAGTATTTTCATTGTTCTTGGATCTTCAGGAGCGACCTTAATATCCCCTGTAAGTGAAATGTCAAAAGAAGTATACCATAGTGAGGAGGGTTTTTTTCTGCAGCTATATAAGAGGCCTGTTGCACCCATAAAATAGAAGCACAGTAAGCAGGCATTAATACTAGTTTGTTTTGAACCTAAACGTAAGTACACTAATATAACTGTGTAGCTAATATAGTATAACTGTATGAACTGTGGTTTTGTACCCAGTGGCCCAGTAAAAATAGTATTGCCATTGCTAGTAAGAGGTCTTATGCTTACTGTGCCTGATGCTCATTGTGCAAGGACCCAAGCCCAGCCTGTTAAGCTTGTTATCAGCTTGTTAGGAGAATTTGCTGTGTGAACCGGAGCTTGATACCATGGGTGTCTTGCTATGATGCACAATTTAAACAAGGGATAAATGCAAAGGCATTGAAAATATGGGCAGAAATTGAAAGCAGAGCCCCAGCACCATGGCCAAGTCACTGATGGGCAATTACGGGTTGTTGAAAAAGTACAACTTGAAGAGCTGGAGAAAGACTGCTTTTGTTTTAAGGAGAGAAGTGAAGAAAAAACACATCAGCCAAGCAACATGATAAGGCACCTGCCCCACACTGGGGAAGTAGCATCCTCCCAGCATCTTGCAGCATGCAGTCCAGGGATGGAGGCCAGAGGTGGGGAATTGTCTAGATGCTCAGCCATCCAAAAGGATAAGATCTGAAAACTGGAGGGGTAGAATGAAGATGTCTGTTTCTGTGCTATTGCTCACACTGAAAAGTTTTAAAGTCTGGCCACTTTGGTGACTAAGATCATCAAGGACTGCCTCCATCAGGCTAACTATATGGTATCAACTCTGTGGTGCATACTCCCAGCTAATGTAGGATGGGACTGTTAAAGACTGACAGTTTTGAATATGTTCTGATAATGATGTGTAAGAACTCATATGTGGTGATAATGTTTAATACTGTGTAAAAACTAACTGTTAGCACAATATTGTGTTGTAAATGAATCTCAGTCTAGCAAAATTTTGGTTACGGTTTTAAACTGACCTGATTAATGAGTCTTCTAAACACTCCCATCACAGTGATCTCTTATTTCCTAACTATATATCTATACCTATATATATTTATGTGTATATTTATGTCTATATACAGTTGCAACATATCCACTGTCAAAAAAGAATGACAGACATCATCAGATGGTGCATCAGATCTTAGATTGGCCAAATCACCCTTAGGGGCCTTATATCATATTGCTAAATAAAACTGAGACCGCTGTCTGACCCTGAGGCCAGCTGGCACAGGCTCACAGAATCCACACTGCACCGTGTTTGGCCCAGGGCTTCTTCAGGGCCCATATGGTGTCTCTATAGCCATAATAAATAATTCTAATTCCGTGCACGCGCGCGTGTGGAGGGGGGATTCAGTTCAAAGAGATTCAAGAATTTGAAGAGATGTGTTACAGTTAATTACAGGGATGTTTTCACAGTAATAAGCTGATGGCTTGTGTGGCCAGCCCTGGTGTGAAGGGTGAAGTCATGTAGTGGGTACGTGAAGGTACAAAGCCAACTGCGCTAATGTTGGAGAACCTTGCAGAGCAGAGAGAGACAGATGGTGCAGCCTTCTCCCTACTGTCCATGGGAAATGATCCCTAGCGTATGTGAACACCTAAATCATGCCCAGGCAATGTCTTGGAAAGCACTGATTGGAATGACTCAAAATATGCCAAGGAGCACACAAACGGTTAAGCGGTATGGATGATCAGCAGTCCAACGCTGACTTTGCCTCCTGGCCTTGTCTTATTTAACAGTACAGATATAAGCTATCTGTCTCCATCGACAGTAGAGGGAGCTTTGGCTGAACAGGTAAGCTTTGCAAGAATGTCTTTATTTTTCATTATACAGTTTAGAACCTAATGAAATTAAAGATTTATGAGCTGAGAAGTTAGGTAAACTGAAGGTAATCCAGAAACTGTAAACTCATGTGTTGATTTCTTTTTTTTTTTGTTCTTTTTTTGTTTCTTTTTTTAATATGTTGAGTAATATGTTGCTCATGATAGTCCAGATAGACTGGTAGCATAAGTAGCAAAGATAAAAGGAAAATTATTCTGATATTTCAAAAGACTTAGGTACATTGTGGTACTTTGCATTTCTTTCTTTTTCTTTCTTTGCTGCACCATATGAGCTGTCTAAATTTATTAAGATATTACTTTATATAATTTATTATTATTTCATTCTATAGAAAGTCTAACTTAGCATTCAGTTGCCTGGAAAAGATTTTGAGTGTTTTGCTATCAGCACAGCTGTTCATAAGTCTTTCAGAGTCTGAAATTTATTTAAGCTAACAACAAGACAAATTGCATCAGATAGGAATTGTATAAATGTTTAATAAAAAGCAAAGAGAAAATCAAATTGGCAGCAGCTCCTACCTTAGGCGTGTCTAAGGTGAGGTTAATCAAGTGCTCAGTGCCTGAAACTGATGTTAAATGTTATCAGGATCCCATACATGGAATAAATTATGTTTCACTTGTTTAGATCTGTTACTGAATTGAGGACCTTCCCCGACACAGGCTTGAACCAGATACGCCACTGGATAAATATTGTGAATAAGATGGAGGTGTTTCTTTCTAGCAGCACTTTGAGCAGTAAATATGATTTATTTATTTATTTATTTATTTATTTATTTTGCCATTGTTAGTAAAAAGCCCTGTACCGACCTAACGTGAAGGGTTTGAGGGCTCCCCGCGGCCGGAGCCGGGCTGCGCTCGCTGCCGCGCCGGCCTCGCGGCCAAGCGCCCGTCGCCTCCGCGGCGTGAGCTCGAGCTCTGCCAGCGCCGCCCGCGGGAAGGGTCTGGCAAACCGCGGGAGCCGCTGCGGCCCCCCCCGCCAGCAGCCCTGGGGCCGCTGAGCCGCCCCGGGGGGCGCCCGGGCCGCGCTC
>NW_020449864.1:237732-292908 GCF_003343035.1 Apteryx rowi | reverse complement strand
CCTGCGGCGCCGCCTCGGGGCGCGGGTTCGCCTGCGGGGGCAGCGCGGCGCCCGGGGACGCGGCAGAGCTTAGGAAACGACCTGCGTGGCCATTTAAAGAGTATTGTCATTAATGAGGCTTCTCTATAATAATTTGAACTCTGCGTGCTAGTGTTCTTGCAGAGGGACAAATAATAACTATTTGTTGCATTTTGATTAGCTTTTTAAGGTTTTAATTAGACAAACAATAAGATATTGGCTCCATGTACGCCACATGTTCTCTTTTACCCGCTTCTAGCTGTGGGTATGAATTTCTTGGAAGTGGTTAGAACTTCCCACCATTGGTTGGAAATTAACTTACACTGCTGAATACAAATGAATATTACAATAGGCTGAAAATCTTTTTGTTCCTGTAAATATTTTCCATTTGTGGATATTTTTTTTCCAGAGAAAATTATATTACTCAGTCTGTCTTTCTGAATACTTAATGATTAATTTTAGAAAGCATAGTGGAACAAGTGAGATGTAGCAGACTTAAAGTACTTTGGAAAAACAAAAATGACTTGAATCTGATTTTTTTTTTTGTAAAACAATTCACATTTAATTTTTTTAAAAAAGAAAAGATAAAACCAGACATAAATTTTAAGTGGTCTGTATTTTTTTTATTTTTCTATCTTGCATTTAGAAGACAAAAACAAAAAAAAAATCACCAAAAAATCTTTCTTTTTATGATTGTTCTGGCTGACAACACTAGGTAGAATTCTGGATCTGCTGAAGCCAATGAAGTTTCACCATCCGTTTTTGGAGAGCATGATTTTTATTGTTTGTTCCCATAAATCATGCTAAAGTTTTTATGTGATTGATAACTTACAGTAATAACAGTCTAGCTGTGCTTTCTATGAAATATATTCCTTGGATCTGTATCAAATATTCTGCTTTTCATTTTCAGTGCAAGCTCACTTGCTACTGTTCAGAGAAAGGGAAAATAGAAATGCTACATATCTTCAGATCTTTTAAGTGTCACTATCATGTTACAGACTTTTCTAAACTAAACTATTCCAATCCTAACTTTTTCTTTTGACTATCATCTTTTTTGTGATAATATGTCTATAAATTTATACAGATTTCCTGTTTAAGGCCTAAACTGATTTAGCTATTGCAGTAGTAATGTCCAGCACTATTTTATATTTTGTAGCTTTTGCACCAAATCATTTAATTGATCCCCCCACCCCCGGCTAGGGAAAGCTGTTGAATGATTTTGTTTTTGTTTTACAAATGCATCACACCAAGGAGAAAATGTTTTCACTGAACTGTCTGCAAAGATGGGGAAGATATTTTTCTTTTCTTCTTACAGCTCAGAACACTGCTCTTGCAAATACATATTGGTATCTACATTTTTCTTCTCAGTCTGCAATCATCACCTTCCTTTTTATTTAAACTATGTTTCAGTTGCCACCACATTGGCTGTTCAAACAGGTTTGCTGATCACTCTAAAGCTGTACATAATCCATGACTTCAATTACTCAAAGTCATTTAACAAGTTTAGAACATGGAGATGAATTTAATTCATTTTGGAAAACCAGATCTACCAAGTAAACCACTCTTACTTTATGTCTATTAAGGTATTTTATTCACCATTTAAACAATTTAGTAAGCCATAAATGAACATGGAAAGGGATTACTGACATTTTTTCTTTGTCCTGGCATAGACTTACTACATGTAGGACACACCCTTCACAAAATATTGACATATTTCTAAATAAAGTCAATTTATGCTGCCTTCCAAGAGGATTCAGCATAAAACAGCAATTAATCTTTGTCTGTACAATAGATTAATAAACTTAGTCTTACTTTTAAGTCAGCAAAGGTACCTAGCCTTGACGGTTTCAGAGCAGAGGTTAATAAACATATGATTAGTCTGTCTTCCTGATATGTTTAATACTTCACTTTGGAAAGGCTGACATCCTGAGTCCTCAAGTGTAGTTGCCTTTAAAGAGTTTCTGAGGAACATCAGCAAGTCCCCCTTAGGATTTTAGATAGTGCTGAATTCCTGGAGAACTATTTGCATTAAAAATGGGCTAGGATTTGCAAGCAGATTTTTCATAAAGTGCTCTTGGGGCTTGCTAACTCTAATCAAACAGCCTACATTTCTAGAGAGCGCTTGATGTAATATTCTTTGTAATTAAAATACATTTGGTTCCAAGAACAAACTTTGTTCTTGGCCTTCAGAAGCCAAAAGGCATTTGGATACTGTTAGTGAGGCTAATTAGTTAAGGCATTGGGTAAGTTTTAAAAGGGTAACTCCAGTTAACAATAAATGGATAATGTCTTTCTGTGTTGCTTTTTGGGGATTTTCTTATTTGCATTTGGAGCACCTTCTTCTGAAGTTTGCTACCTTCTAAGAAACAAAATATTTTAATTAGCACAGTGGTTTTATTTCTGTTTGAAAGGAGAATACGTATAAATAGACAATTCAGACGTAAGGCTCTATTTAAACTTATCTACTAATCCTCATAACATTAATACAGAAATTTGAAAACTGTTGTCAGTTAATTCATTTGACCCACTGGATTTTGACTAAGAACAGATTTTAATCTTTTGTATTTTCTGTTATCTGAGAGTGAACTCCCAGTAATATGATATGTATTGCATTCCTGAGAACCTTTTACTTTCCTCTAGTTTATTTTTCTGTAGTTTAAGTCTTTTTGTGCAGCATACATTCTGGATAATGAAAGAGGAAACAAACTGTCACCCGGTTATGGACATAGACAATTGATTTGAGTGGTCTAGGCTGCAGTTATGGATTCTGGATTTTTTTTTTTTTCTCAGAGCATCTATTTCCTAAATTACACAGTATGAATGTGAATTAACAGTTGCTTATAAATATACAAACCCGAAGCCACATCCGTAATAGGCTTCAGACATGAAGAAAGTATCCATATTGTTATTTTTTTCTACATGATAACTGGCAAATCTGTAATGCAAAATTAAATAAGTAAACAAACTAGACAGTCTGAATAGCACAGTCTCAGGGATACAGTAGGCAGGAAGAGAAAAAATATATGTATCAGTCTTGGCAGATGCTTACTTTCCATGTAGTCTTTCAGTGGAAAAAATGATACATTTACCACCAGCTGCAAATATTCTTGCCACTCTTTGCGTTTTTCAGAGAGTTTCACTGTATGTGTGTGGATAGTTTTCAAAAGACTAAAAGCAGATACATAAGGGAGGTTGTGTGTATAGCCATTTTCAGATAGAGGGAAGCTTGCTGGTCTCTAAACAGAAGTTACCCAGCCACAGTCAGAATAGTGCTTTACCCCAACAAATATGTCTGTCCCAGGGGAAAAAAAAAACCAACAAACAAAACCAAAAGCCCTTAGAGGTTTGAAATTTAACTTGTTCACTGTTTCATACCCTCTGTTTAATGACAAAGTGCAGCCATACTTTGGTGGCAAAGAAAGTGCTTTTGGATGGTTAAATTTATGAACTTGCCCCTTTATATGGAATCCAAAGCCATGCTGTTAGTTACTATCTCTCCTTGCATGCTTATGAGGACAGAGAATTGCCTTAAAGTTGGAGGCAAATTCCCCAGTGAACAGTAGTATGTCTAGAATAGACAAGGAGTGTTGAGAATGTAGCTTAAAATCCCTTTCTACAATGTTTGCACCTAGACTGATTCCTTTCAAGTACAGAGAGGACATTATTATTTTCTTGTTATAATGAAGCAACAGTTTTCCTAGGGAAGTTGTGCTGTCTCCCTTGGAAGTTTTAAAGGCCTGACTCATAAAAGACCCAGCTTTGAGCAGGAGGTTGGACTAGAGACCTCCGGAGGTCCTTTCCGGAATTATTTCCTGAATTATCCTATATGGTCATGTCTAGATATCTACATCTGAGCTAACTGTCTGGATTACCTTTACAGTAAATAGAGTGAGACAGTCACTTTTAGAACATGCCCAGAATCATCCTAGAGCCTAAAATACATCAGAGGAATTATGTTCCTAGTGATCAGGGCCCTTAACAGAGGATGCCCAGAATTCCAGGGTCTGCTTTCAGGTTATTGCTGCATTTTATGTTAAAGTCATCCAGTAAAATTCATCAACATCCTTAGGATAGGGTACTGTAGAAGTAGATTTGCAGAAGCCTTGAGATCTTGAGTGTAAAAACTGAAACACTCAGTGATTAGATGAATGGAGGACTAGGCTGTAGCTGAGCAGAGTTTCTCTAGATCATATTTAGATTAGGCATATTATGGTAGAGTCATTCATTTGGATCTATCCCTGTAAGCTAAATGTTAAAGGCTCTGTAAAAATTACAGATTTCCGATATTAATTGGACACTCATTAAATGTACAAATGTTCCCACTATGATAGTAATTGATTAATAAAAGAGGAATATTCTGCAATGATAGTAATGTTACTCTTTTGTCTTTTGCATGGAATTCTTTGTACTCACAATTTTTGCATAAAATTTAATTACTTTGAAGTGACTTTTGGATCTGTTTTTTGAAATGTATGTAAAGTTGGGGAAGAAGGAAAATTAACTGCAAAATATCTGATGTTGCATATGATTTTTATCTGTCCAATTGGTTCTAAAATGTTTGCTGTCATTGAGCTTTAACTGTTTCCTCCAAAGTTTTTTTTTTCCCCCTCTTTTTCCCTCCCTCACTTGCAAGCAAACACAAGGAAACAATATGTTAACAGAGATTGTTAGTTACCCTAAGTCCATTCACTTTTATAGCTTTTGGAATCTAAAAATTAGGTGCTTAAGCTAACCTGGTTGCTTATATTTCCTCTGTAGTCTGTGAAGAGAGACAAGCACCTTATGGGGGTGACTGATTTTGTCTATCTTAGATATATTCCAGGCTTTTATACCTGCATTCTGTGAGCGCTGGCCTGATCCTACAAGATATAGGACATTCTTATTAGGTTGAACAAAGTCCTTAAGGATCTGAATGGGACAGGCTCAAGAGCTTGTCTTCTGATGTTTGTTGTTATGACATCACATGAAAAGGACAGCCTCAAGGATTCATAGCTCTTCAGCAAAATTGAATTATGCTGTTTGAAGGATGATGCCACCACTCATGTGTGATGAAAGAACAAGATGTCACCATCTGAGAGGATGATGAGGTAAGACCAGCCTCTAGTTTCTCCCTTTTCTCCTTTCCGTGTTCTGACCTTTCCCATACTGTTGTAATAGAAGCTGGTCCAGGAAGCTGTCTAATATAACACTAAGAATTTAATCTTTTGTTGCCCCTATAGCTGACCTTGTCAAATGTTATCAGGCAGTCGCTCCACACAAGGTGAAAATTTCTGAACTAGCACTTTGAGCAGGTGTTCCCGCTTCTCAAGGCACAGTTCCAGGTTTCCAGAATTCCAGTTTTCCCTATTGATTGCCAAACCAAAAATTACCATTCAAAAAATCAGACTACCTCACACAGATGTTCTTAACAATGCTCATGACAAATTGTAAATAGAGGAGTAATAGTCTAGTTTAATTTATGTCATCAGATAATGAGCATATGCCAAACAAGCAATGCAGCTCAGTAGAAAGAACTCTGAGTGATCATTGTGCAAGTCAAACTGGCCTTCCATATGGGGAAGGAAGCACTCTTCCATCCCTTTAAGCTGCCTTTCTTGGGCTTACTGTTATAAATGTATTAAACAATTTCTGCTAGAAAGCTTGTTTGGTTGTTTTTATATCGGCTCACTAGAAAAAGAGTAAACAATGTGTTACATAGCATATGAGTATACATGAAGGTCCTTCAGCAGATGTAAGAATTATGCTGTTGATCCTGAAAAGACTTATGCATAATTTATACACTGGATTCAGTGAGGATATGCATATCCCTATGATTAAGCACATGTGCAAGTCTTTTCAGGATTGTGAAGATACAAATCAGACACAAGTCCTCAAGGGTACTTTAGTGGGGAGAATTGGAAACTCAGCCAGCCTTATTAAAAGAAGTACAGATGCACGAAGTAAATGTAACCATTCAGGGTATGATCTGGCATAAGGATCTGCAGCAATATTTGAGGTGGCATTTCCAGCTATAGTGAGAGAGGGAGATCCTTTAGCTATGGGCACCCAAAAAAGGTTACTCATACAGAAACAGGAATTTCAAGGGTTATACTTTAGTCTGTTAAGGAACTACAGGCAGAACTGTTACATGGACAGAATGATGGGGGAGAATTATACAAAATGTGTCATAGAAAGAATAGACATACTTTATGAATGACAAATGGAGGTGAATTATGAATTGAATGCTATAAAATGTAAAGGAGACTATGATATTTTCAGATAAGTACTGATGGTTTATAGAGATAATAGAGTTTAGGTTATAACTGCCATTCATTGGGATAGACATAGTATAAAATGGAAATATGAATGATGGATATATTAATACTGGGAGTTTTGGAAGGGAGGGAAGAGGCTGAAGCAGTGTGCCCTGGAAACTAGAAAAAAGCAGTGTAAGTAGAGGCTGACATTTTGATAGTGAATAAAGTACATATGATAAAAGTAGCTGGAATGCTGAAATTTGTTGTGGTCACTGGGTGCGTGTTTCCCCAAATCTTTTTGAGTTAGGCATCAGTAAGTACCAAAATGAAAGTTTTATTTCAAGCAGGCCATATCTGAAGGAATGATTGATGAAAAAATGCAATGATATTTAGGAAGGCATTTGGTAAATCAATTATCAAGAAATGTTTAGTGGTTTAAAAAGTTTAGAATGGATGACTATTTTGAATAACCTAGTGCCATCTAAATAGAAAGTTATTAGAAATAAACATTCTGCAAAATTACTGGATATATCTGTCCTTATGAGCTATTTCATCAAATGAAAAAGGAAAATTGTGAATTGCAGACCCTGAGAAGGATGCTCAAAAAGACAAAAAGGATATTAGAAATGCAGAAAGAGATGAAATAGAAATCTGAGAGGAATGATGAAAAATAGTAAAATAGATAAAGGGGATATTAGAAAGGAAAGAGAAAATTGAAATGGATATGTGTATTAAGAGATGCTAACCACATTTCTAAAAAGATTTTGAACACTGCAAAATAAGAGATCATTGAAGAATGAAGTTGAAAATTTCAAGATGGAATAAGATACAGAGTAAAAGAGAACAGGAAAACAGATAAACCATTAAATTGACTTTTCTTCCATGGACTGCACAGTATTTATGAGAGAGCAAGAAATCATGTCATCTGATATTAGCTGGGTGTCCAGAATCTTGAAGACTTTCAAAGTCAGTGAAGAAGTATCACATGTGGGCACCCTACAAAAAATCTTGAGGCGGAAAAAATAAGTTATCTGATATTTATAAAAAAATAAAAAATAAAAGTCACAAAACTTGTGCATATATACAGTGTAATTTTAGTTAAAAAGCAGAATTTTCAAGATGATACCTTACCTCAGAGAAGATGTAGCATTTATGCAGTATATAAGAACACAGAAGAATTTCTGTTAATAAAACCATACTTTGGTTTAAATTCATGAAACTTAGCCAGTGTAGTCTACCTAAAAATCCATCAAAACAGGAAAAAATGGATTATGAACAGTTGATAGTATAATGCAGTACTGTATCAGGAACACAGACTAATATCTGTCAAAAAAAAAAAGAAAGTAAAATGCCATCATATATTTATGATCAGTCTTAAAATTTAGGATAAAACAATTATTCTCTTAATTTAAACGAAAACATCCAGAAAGGAGAAAACCTTTAAGAAGAAATAATATTAAAATACCCTAAGTGCTTATTAATCAGTACAGTCCTGATCCTGAAAAGTATTTGACACCAACCTCCTACTAAAATCCTTCTTGATATTTGGCAATTTATATAATGTTTTGGGAATTCAGTCAGATTTTTGTATCTGACATCTTTCATGGCCAGAACCATAAACATCTATGCAAAATTCCAGAAAGGGCCTTGAACAGCTCAGCCTCAGGACAGGCTGTCTGTACATTGCACAAGGGATGTCAAGAATCTCAGACTACATTCTCCACGCCTCATGGACCAAGTAAGGAGTCACCTAAAGCTAGGCAAAACAGAAAGCTACCTAAACTGGCCAATGAAAAAAGAGAAGAAACCAGTAACATATGACTGAGATGTATCTCAAATAATGTCTCCCTAATTTACTTACATTTTAATGAAGATTCTCACCCTGAAACCCTCTGATGAAAGTATGTACACATGCTTTTTTCTTCACCCCAGAATGCTTGAGTCAGTCCTTTCTTTCAGAAAATAACTGCCAAAAGCAGAGTTTCCAATCCCTCTACCCTTTATATAATGATTTGATAGGTAAAGTTTATTTACACTTCTCTATTACCTTCCAACAGAATGTCAAAACAGCCAAAATATATTCTCTGGGTTGAATTACTTTTTGGTGTTTCCTGCTAAAGGTAATGCACTAAGGATGAAAGAAAAAAGCTTGTAACTCTTTAACTTCATGAACCTGGGTACCTATTTACCTGAGGACAAGCAGCTAGATGCAAGTTCTGATCCCACCATTTGGGGCTGTATATGCATTTATTTTCTTATACAAAACATAGATAGTCTTTAAAGCAGGGACTAGAAATTATGTTGCCCAGCCTGCAATATATACTCTAACCACAAATCTTAGAGTTGCATGTAGCTTCTGCTTTCTGGCTCATGAATTCTAAATTTCAGATTGCTTCAACAGAAAGGGTTTAAAGTCCCATCTCCTTTGCAGCCATCAAGCAATAGGACACATTTTTTCTAGAAGGGTCAGAAGAGTCTTTTCTCAGAGAAGAAGGAACTGAACCCGTATCTTGAATGAATGCATTAACCCAACAGGCTAAGTCACTACTTCCTCCTGTAATTGGAGGAAGTAATGGCAATGTAATTATGGCAATTTGTTTGAAGCCTAATCTATTAGACTCAAAGCATACTTATTTCTGCTTATCTATACTGAGAAATCCCTAATTACCAGATGCTGATAAAGTTTAGACATAAGCTAAGTAACTACTTACTCACCGAAGGGTAAGTAGAATGAACATAAAAGAAATAAATTGTCATGTGCCTAGGATTTTTTTTTTTTTTTTTTTGAAAACGGAAGTAAATACATACAAAGTTTAAGACTTTCCACAGAGAGGTGGCAGCAAAGCAAAGTAATCTGAGGATGACTACAAAAGCTAAACTTTGTCACTCTAACACCTTCTGTGAATTTAGCTTTTAGTGTAAAATTAGATTTGACAATGGGAAGAATCACAGCATTTTATAATAACTTCACAGCCATTTCATTCAACTAGAATCTACCCCGATTTCTGGAGGTTATTTAGTTCTCACTGGTCATGCCTAGATGTTTAACAAAAGCTTTTGTGTTGTCATTCCATTCCTTTGTGCTAATATTATATTCCTTTATTTACATAAATTTCCAATATATGTACCTTAAAGTCTGTCTCTGCAAGCACATTTACTGCAGGAAGGAAAAAGTGAAGTAGTTTAGTGTTAAATAGAATCACTGGATAAGTGACTACAAGATTAAATAACGCACTAAAATAGGTTGCAAAATGTGAAGTACCTTTATTTACCTAGATAAGAATATTTAAGTTCAAATCTCTTTTTACAAATCCATTTATTAGGAATACACTTTCATACCATCATCCACAGTTATAATATTAATAACGAAAGCATAATACAGCCCTTGAAAACCTAGATGGCTTTGCAGCTAAAACACTGTTTTGGGAATCAGAAAGGAAGCACTTTCTTTCCCTCTCTCTCCTGTTAATTTCCTTTGCAAAAAGAGGGGATAATAAATACTATATGCCTCGGAAAGTGATGTGAGATTTGATTCATTACTACATGTAACGCCTAATAAGATTTTCATATAGAAGTTCAATATATTGTTACTGCAATTTCTCTGTGCTCCCACTCATGGAGTGGAGTGTGTGTGTGTGTGTGTGTGTGTGTGTACATCTGTTTTAGATTCCATTTTGAAGTGCAAATGAGGATAGAATTTGTCTTTCTTTCTTTCTTTCTTTCTTTCTTTCTTTCCTGAACTTTATAACATCCACAATGTTTGCAGAAAGGGTAGTTTCTAATTTGAGGGTTTTGCTCAAATTTATAGGCTAGCCTAAATGCCATTCCTTCTTTTCCATGTCTTGATCAGTTGCAATAGTTGCATCCAGGCAGTCATCCGTCCATCTGGAATTCAATCTTATGAAAGTAAGATAAGCTTATTCAGAATTTCCATTCATCTCTCACTGTGAATGTTTATATACAAAAGCAGAAGGCACACAAAAATCTTAATCACCTGCAGCTCTCTCTAAATGTAGCTGTGTGTCGGTATCAGTCTGGGTTACTTTGTTCAGGCACTCTTAATTATATGCAAAAGCACTCTCCAAAGGGGGACATTATATATATATAAACTTAGTAGTGTAAAGCAATTATTTATTCACAAATGCATGCTGAAGACCACTGGGATTTAATGAGCTAACAGGATAAACATTAGTATGCTTACTACCCTGTATTAGATGCCTGAAGAGTGAGGCTAGGCATTGCTAGTGAGGCAGACGTTGGTCAGGAGGGGAAGGGTGAATCTCAGCAGCTCTCTGGAATGGATCCTAAGTGTTGCTGAGTTGCCATCTTTCATCTTCTTTTCATTCTCTTCTTTTTTTAATGCATTTATGCTTTTCTATATTGGTGTTTTTCCTCTTGAAAAACTTGAGCTACTATTGATCAGTGCCTCACCAGTCCTAGCTTTTTCTGTAATTTTATCTTTCTTTTCTTGCATCATTTACAATGTCCTCAGAGGTCTTAGCCGAGGTTGCTTGGCTGGACTGTGGCAGAGCTTGGGACCCTGGATCACAGAGAACTGAACCCAGGGGGTGGTGTGGGGTGAGCAGGACGGAGGTACAGAAACCTGTGAAGCATGACTATATCAGTAGTGTCTTCACTGTGATCAGACAGCCACCTTGGATCCTAAGAACAGTAATACAAATCCTTATCCCACTCCTTGTTCCTATTCTATCTCTCTCGCTCTGTTTTTTTTTTTCCTATGTCTTTCTGCTTTTGTTTTGTCAGTGAACATTATGTATTGTTCAGAATTGAACAACAGACTTTTACCCCGGGAATAAGGATTACTTGACCGACTAAAATCTTTTACATATTTTATTTATATTATTTATCTGAAAAGATAAATCTTTTACATTTTTGATCAGATTTGTTTTAGGAAACTGTTTAATTTCTATTTCAAAGTATACTGTGTCCAGTTTTGGTTTACTTGCTTTGGTGTCTTAGTCTTTGGTGTCTTATTTCTAAAATACAGCATGACTTTCTAAGTTAGGAATGGTAGGCAAACGAGCTGAACTCTCTAAACCAGAAATATCAAGCCTAGGTTAATTATTTGATTTTTTTTTTTTTTTCCTAAAGAGCTCCTTTGATTCTCTGGGTCTGTTTATTCCATTAGAAATAAAGTAATAGTTTTTAAGTTAACCCTGTTTCCTCCTCTCCCACATCCCCAAAAAGAGATATTTAAGTCATCTTGTATTTAGGATGTTCACAGTAGATTCTCATAATCTTTGTCTGTGCGAATTTACTTATATCGCCTATGATATTTAACTGCTTGGTCTATTGAGATAGTCATGTTAACACATGATTTATGCCACTGATGTGGTGTGATATGTCTGAGTCAGGCTCTTAGTATTTGACCACAGTTTCTCTAATGCTTTTCAGTCTGTCCTTTTAAATGAAAGCATTTTAAGAAAGGTCTTGATCAGTGAAGTTCTTGACAAAGTTACCACAAGCCTTAAGGCTATTACTACATGGCTTAAAGGTACTAGAGTAAGCATACCAGGCCAGAGAGCAGGTTCAACCAGTTCTTAGCATATTTTCCAAATGGAAAAGCTGTGGCTTGACTGAACATGTCCACCAATGTGGCAATTATGTGATCAATTTGTCTTAAAATTCTTTTCTCTCATTGTGCCAATGTTAAGCCCTGCTAGGAAGACTGTAGCCCGCTGAGTATGATTTTATCATTACTAGCAAAAGGCCTTAGACTTTGAATGGACCTGATACTGTAGTCTCTCAGGACTCTTCTGGGCTCACTTTAGCCAATGCAATGAGTTCATTTTAATGCTTGCTATTGCTTCACCTCTTTGAGCTTGACAGTACTGTACATAGGAGTGGTATGGAAAATTGAGGGAGCTGCTGCCTAAAAAACAGTAGACTTTGGTGTCAACTTGTGGCTGATGGGCCACTTCCAGACTTCAGCTGGGAAGCAGTGAGAAGGAAGAAGCCTGTGATAAGAAAATATATAAACATAAACCCAAGCAACATAAGACTAAGGAGAAATAAACCCCATCATGACCACCCTTTTCCTCGCAGTGAAAAACCCAGGATGCTGACAACTTGCTTCTTGAAGAAGATGGGCACCATAGACCTTTGCACCCATGTGGACATTGTAAGGGTGAGCACAGCACCAGAGAACAGGAGTACATACTAGGAAACTTATGTTCAAGATTTTAAACTGATTAATGAGGCATTTCTGTATTAATTAGATATTCTGGACTGCTACACTGTTAAAACATTAGCTAAACTAACACTAATTTCTTAGCTCAATATACAGGGTGTATTCTCTTTTTTCCCCACAAGATTTAAGTGTAATAAGAACATTGCCATCATTTTAAATTGCGGTATATACCCAATAACAGAGTTTGACCTACTCTGTAATAAAACTTTTTCTGGTTTAAAACAGACCTAGTGTTCCACAACTACTGATGAATTAATGAAAATAGCAGAGTTGAAAAAGAATATGACAAAGGTACTAATAATCACTTATCATCAAGATCATAGTTTGCCTGACTCCTTTGTATTGTGCTCTTGTAAGCACACTAAAGAGCAGCTTAAAGAGAGCCTTGTCCATTGGGCCTTGATGGTCTCCTCAAGCCCATTCCTGAATGTAGAGAAACACATAGCACAGACTTGGGACATGTTTGTAAAATAATATATAGTCGCATAGTTTAGTAATGCAAGGTTGTGGACATACCAAACTAATGTGTTCAGTTCAAATGCAGAACACAGAATTTGGTTTTGTAAGATATTTTACAAAGTTTTACAATGCTGTTAGGATACTTTGATGATACATGGAGTGATGGGAAAAAAAGCTCTTGCAAAATATTGTGTAGGGAAAAGCAAGATAATGTCTTTTGGCTAAGGACTGTAATAAAAGAAATAATAATTGGAGGTGAAGTACAGGTATTTAGGAATAATTAGATAATTAGAATACTTTGCTCTTCTGTCTCTCAGAGAAGCAATCACCATCATGCAGTTCAGAAGGTTATATTTTGCTTTCAAATGAAAGGTGTTTTGTTACATAAATAATTCCAAATTCCAGTTTGGAACAGCTTAATATTTTTATTCCTAGACTCATTCTGCATTTCTAAATGTAGCATATTTTGTTTTAAATTGTTGGTTTTAATATCAATTTTAAAGGTTAAAATAGATTCTTGACATAAGGCACATAACCACTCTGATGCAAAAATATGACTGTGCTCATTTTTATGCCTATAGCATAGTTCTTTTGAATATTTATAGAGCTTATTTTCTATTTATTGTGAACAAAAAAAATCACCCTTATTCATTTCTCTTCTCTTTTTTAAGATCAAACTATTTGAAGAACTGCAACACTAGTTAAATCAATAGGAAATGTGGGTGCATACTAAGGGACAGAATTTGGGCTCTTTTGTAATAAAACTTCACCAGTTTAGAAACAGTGCAGAAACGCCTTGGTAATTGATGAGTTAATAAAAATAATAGATCTAAGAAGTAGTCTGGCAAAGCTGATGAGACTTATTCACCATAACTAAAATTTGAGAAAAACACTAAAGGTGTTGAAGGCAGGAGAGATTTATAAAATGTCAGGATTTTCTTGCTGAAACCTGACAATGCTAAACACAGTGCTGTCATTTCAACTGAATCTAGGAGGGCTAGAATTTCATCCTCTACTATAATAATCACGAGTTTCCTCTGAAAATATTTTATTTAATTATTAAAGATTTGATAATTACTGTTCCCTTTTCAGAAGATAAGGGACTGATTCAAAGTCCATGGAAAGTAATGGGAGCACTTGCAACTGGTATGAATATTTACATCTCTTCATATGTCTTTTCTTCTGATCAATCTCAATAATTCATTTTTCGTTCCTAATAAAATTTGCTATGACTGAAAAGTTGATTTCTTTAACCATAGGTGCTTCCTTCACTCAGTATGTCCCTCTTTTGATCTCCCTTTCTAGTCTTACTTGAACATTTCCAGTTTCTTAACTGTCATAGCACAAAGCCGAGTCAGTAAAACTGAATTGTGAGAAGTCACCTCCTTTTAATATTTTATCTTAATATAAAGCATCTATATTTGTATCAAAGTATTTTTATGCATTCTCCTGCTATGTTTTATACCACCTGCTTGCACTGTCCACTGTTTTACTTATCTCTGTAAAGCAGCTTGTAGGAAAGAATCCTCATTAGGTGTAAGTCAGCATAGCTCAGTTTGACTCCAAAGGACCTATGTTAGATTACAGCAGCTTCAATTCTGTTCAACTTCCATTATGTTCCACTGGATATCTACTTATTCTTATTCATAACAGGAGAATAAGCTACAATTTTCATTGTTTATTAAATTTTATATTGAAATGACTAGTTTTCTGTTTTAGCTGTTGTCTTTTACTTTATTCACCTCTGTTAAGGCTTTTATACACCCTGGTAGCAGTTCTAAGAGGAATGTTCCAGGTACAGCAAGATGCAGCTGAAGTGTCTTACAAGTTAGAGATCTCTCTCTTCTTCCGGGCATCTGACTTTCATAGCACTGATCTCTAACGGTAGAAAATTCAATTATTCTCCTTTGACTGCAAAATTTAATGGCAGAGTATTGAAATAGGAAAGATTATTATTTGTATTATAGTATCAGCAAGAAGGTCTTACATGTCCAAACAGTTTCACCTCTGAAGAATTCACAGGGTGAAATTCTGGTGTCTGTGAACTTCATGGTATGTCTCCCACTATTTTCAGTGGAGCCAGGATTTCATAAGTCTTGCAGACTGAATGAGCTATGGTGCTTGTTAGGTGGAAGCCGAACCTGGTAGCCCAGTAGGGAGAGGCTGCCGCAGCTCCATGTCCCCAGATCCAACCAATAGCAATGTTGAGCATGTATTCCAGTAAGCTCATACACATAAGTACATGGGTGGCCTCACACAGCAACACACACGGACACCCACAGCACTCGCACAAACACAGAGAGCACCAACGCCCTCGCCCTGTTCCCCTCTCTGGCTGACCAGGAGGGAGGTCCATTGGTGGGACATATATATATATATATATATATGTACAATGTGGATCCTTCTGGCAGCGGGACTTAGACACTCAGCCCACTCAGTAGCTGCTCCTGGATCCCAGGTCTCCCCAGGTGCTGGCACCTGGACATACAAGCCCTCAAGGCCCGCAGACTGCAGTGCCTGGTACAGACTCGCTCACTCACAGACACACCTACACACATGCACACACACACTGTGGATCCCTCCAGCAGCTGGTCTTGGACAGGCAGTCCATCCAGTAGCAGGTGCTGGATCCTCGCCCTGCCAGGTGCCTCACCCCCAGAGGTGCACACATACGCACACACACCAGGCACACATACAGAAAGAGGTCTCAGTTGATCCTCAGACCCGACTGTCCCTCCATCAGTTGGCCAGGATTCCCTGGTCCCTCCGGTAGCCAACTGCCCTGTGATCTTGCCATTAGAGAGAGACACAGACACATCTGACTCCCAGGTCACTTCACCCACTCACCAGCTAATCTCGCTTGATATTCACAGCAATCACAAACTGACTTGTGTACCCTCACTCGCTATGGTTGCTGGTACCACAGACACATGGGCTCTGTCACCCCTGGTCCTACTTCGGTTGCTGGCACTTAGACCTCCACACACACATGCACACAGGATAGAGTCCCTCACCCAGGAAAGGAGTTCGAAAGGAATTTAATAAGAATATAGGACAGACTGCATTGATCAGGTGCAGGGCACGGACAGACAAGCCGCAAGGTACTGACCAGCCACCTGTTTACATACAACTGGCCCTTTTTATTCCCTTATCCCTCTAATTTATCCTGTTTGCTTCTCCGCAAATCACGTAGATCCCTCCCTTTCCCCATCTTTGGTTCCTCCTTAAAGCATCCCAAGTCTTGTGCGATCCCAAAATGCTGTTCCCCTGCATCCCATAAAGTGTCCCAAATGGCAAGGCAGTGACCCCCCCCTCAGTCCAAAAGGTGCTCCAGGGAACTGCTCCCATTGATTCATCTTGCTGGGTTTCACACCTGGACCGTAGGGCTCCTGGGACAGCCCTGAGAGGAGCCCGGACAGGGTCTCCCTTCCTCTGAGCAGGCAATTTGGGTTCCCCCACCTGCCATTGTTTCTCTGTGTTCTTTTTTGCTTACGGAGAGGAGCTTTTCATCACACAACCTAACAGTGCTGGTACTGTACAGTTTATATCTTGGAAATGGTAAAGCCAGACCTTAGTCAGTTATCAGGTTATATATACACATCCATATATATACATATGCACACACATACACACGCGCACACACACATGTGTGTATATATATATATATAATCAAATTATATTCAATTTAAATAAAATAATTTCTTAATATATTTTAAGCTGATAAAAAAGCTTAAAGTAAGGACTGGGTATTAAGGAAGAGATTTTATGACTTTGCAGGATATAAATGAACGTGTATGAGTAAGCTCATCACTATGTTCTTACAGTACACCTTGATAGGGGCCATGACCATATGTGTATGCTTCCGTGTCTTTTTCATCATCCAGAACATTTACTCATCTATTCTATCAAGTACATTTATGGTACAAATGGTGAAATCATATTATCTTTTTTCTGTTTTTATTTTTGATCATGATTTCTTGATACTATATTAAAGTACTACCGTTACCTGTGCTTCATATTTATGTACCCTTTCTTGCGAGTGCTTTTAAAGAAAATAGTTTCCTGCATGAAGATGATAAAACAGTTATTTTAGGTGCTTTCAAATATTGCAAGTAAATATTACCATCAATATGTTGTAAAATGTCATCATTTTTACAGCAGATCCTGACTTTTGCATGACAACAAAGAGGTCATACTCTTGCCTCACATACATACTTAGATCTATATAAAAATGTAATGCAAAAACAAATCTAATTCTTTAGCTGCAATGAAGAATTGTTCTACAAAACTTGGGAAGCATTTGGAACAAATTTTGTTTTCCACCACCTATTTTCTTGCCACTCTCTAGCTCGTTGGAGACATTTATGTTATTGCTGCAAATTAAAGTGCTTGTTCTAATAGGTGTATGGCTGCATTGCACTGTTGCATTGTTAGTGTTATTCTGCAGAAAGCCATTTTAAGAGCACAGGAGTGGCACATCTTTATTATGATAAACTCACATACATACATATTTATAATAAACACACATGCAATTCTCAGAACTCGTTATAACTTAAAGATGTATAGGGACATTATCCATGGAACAAGCCACATATTCCCCTATTTAGCCACTGGGAAAAGCATAAGCATTTTCATTTTTGTAAAGGGTATTATACTCCTTGTCCTGGGACAGCATACTTTTTATAAGATCTCATTTGGCAGCTGTACCTCAGATATGAAATCTCGTGGTTCCTTGCAACTTGAAGGTGGCGGAAAGAACATCCTACTGCTCTGGGCATCCTTTTTGTATTGAATGTTGAGACTATTTCAGGAGGAAGAGAATTGTCATTGGGTTTTGGCTGCTACACTCATTTGCATGCCTTTTTGACATGAGGTTAGAGACCAAACTTAAGCTCAAGCATGCCCTATCTTCACACTCAATCAAAAACGATGATTTCAGTTGTATGTTTGAGGAAAGAGTCTTGAAAAAATTCTGGCTAATACCATTTATCATTTCAGCCCTTTTGGTGATGCCATGGGGGCAATGTTAGGCAGAGATGTGGTCCTCTATTTCCTTTCAAAATTTGCTGTTAAAGAGCATCATGGATTTGCAGGAAACCTGATTTTAACTTCCCCTTACAACACTGAGGACGCTGCTCCATGTAGCAGGCTTCTACAGTCTGTAAATATAACCCTACAGATTACAGAAAAATGTGAAATGTTTCAGGAAGCAGTTCACCCTAAACCTATCTACTGAAGGTTTTCCACTGTGCAGAAAAGAATGAAGTGTTCATTAAACAGAGAGAAGGCAATAAGCTCAAGGAAAGTGGAAATTCTTGCTTCTCTCTTTTTCCTTCTCTCTGTTCCTCCACCTCTAAGAAAAAACATAACTAATAAAATGTATCTTTGCTTTTATTTTTATACACTGATAGAGTTATAAGAGGAAAGGTAGAGAATAGTCGCATCCTAAGCAGAGATTATAAAATGGTAATTTAAATATAACTCCAAAGACAGCAGAGATGTCAGTTTATGTCTTCACAGCAAATGAAAGTGTTAACTACCAAACTACTGCATCAATGAAAACTCTTTTCCAGCCAAGCTTTGAAGCAGGGACCACTGGTACACTGTATACAGAGCCCAGTCTCCCAAGCATGTAGTAGGACTGAGGGGTGCCTAGATTGTCGATGATACAAACGATCTTATTTGAATTTAAATAGCAGATTCCTAAATAATTTTGAGGATCAGGTACATGCAGATGTAATGACCTGGAATTTCAGCATTGAAAACTACACAGGCTAGGTGATGCCAGAGGAGAGCAATAGCTAAGCCGAGTCTACTTTAAAATTTTGTATTTAGCTGTTCAAATTTTGCATAAGGCTAATTCTTCAGTACAACATTATAGTGTGATTCCAATTCAGATTCAGACTCCTAACTCTGGATAGGTCTTCATATTCTGTAGGGTGAGGTTCAAGTACCGAAACGTAGGTGCCCACAATCCATTCAGGTCCCGAGGGATATCCTGCCTGGCCCACACCTGCTACCCTAGAGGGGTGAGTCTTTGTGTAATATCTGCCAGGCTGTATGGATGTCTCAGAAAGCTTGGAAGTTTCAGGAGAAACTAGACAGTTGAATGGTGAGCAGATGAATCAGTGCCTTGGTGCCACATTTTCTTTTCATAATCCTTCTGATTTTAGAGTTTAATTATGAGAAATGGAAATGGGAAGGGGAAGGGACATTTGCAGTTATTTCAAAAACAGAAAAACAGAAAATAATAATTAAAAGACAGCTACTGAAGTGTCCATATCTGGTTGTGCTTTCAAGCAATCATAACATAATCAGAATCTTTCTTTCTTGGAAAGATCTATTAAAATCATAGATAGGATATTGATTTTTAAATTGTTCATAAGCATCGGTTAAATAAATATATACATGTTGTTAGTCACTTCTTGTTTAATTTCTTAATTTCATTCTTGAGCTGATCAGAAATTTTACATTTTGTGTACCTAATTTTTATGAACATTTTAATTTCCAAAAGTGATATAAATTTTTACATGATTTTTGTCTGGATTGAAAGCAAAGCTTACAATTTCAAAATTACGTACTTTGGCAATGCTTCATATACAAAAGAATGAATTGCTAAAATGCTCTGACTGCTATTGACTGATAGTTACTAAAAATGCTTACAGTTTTTAAGTTTCTTTCTTTCCTAAAAATGGTCATAAACAGAACTCTACTTTGTGATTTAATGGTAGAGACTTTCACACTTAAGCTACTTCTTCAGCAATCCAAAGTAAAGTGCTTGTTAATGAGAAGTATTTTGTGGGAATCAATTAGCCGCTCCAAATATTTCAAAAGAAGTATCTGTCCTTTGTGTACCTTTGTTTCAATTCCTCACTGTAAAGCAGTTGAAGTGGCAGCCATATCACAAGTGTCATCTACAGATACAATTATATAGAATATATTTAATGCCTCAGTGGATAGCTCCATATTTCAGTTTAATTTTCCACAGAAATCTAAATTTGTTCCTGGGCTGTATATTTTTCTATCATGTTGGATAATCAATATGAACAGAAATCCAATTTTAAATCAATCAACAATACTTTGAAGAAGATTGTATAAAATAACTTGTACAGCTTTTAGTATGTCAACCAGTATGTGACTAGCCTGTTCATTTATTCAATGTTAGAAACAGATCTTCTGACAAGACATTGAAACTCTTGCTAATGATATCCACCTGAAGTGTTTTTTTATTATTCTGATAAATGTTCCCCTTCCTTTTTTTGGTATGGCAGATTTTTTATTTTTTAACCTGGAGATTTCTAGTTCTAACTCTGAGCTCCAAGACAAAAGTAACATTCATAGTGTCTTGAAGTAAATATGTCATGTACTTTGCTAGATTTATAAACAGAATCATATAAATTACAGGTGAAAGATATCTATTTGTCTATTCCTATTTGCCAATATATGATTGTTCCCTACAGTATATCCTTGTGTACTTATTTAGTTGGTTTTAAATTGATGGAAATTATTGGACTTCACTAGTTCTTCATGGACAAAATCTGATGCATGATATTATAACAGCTCTATCCCCTTGATTTTCAGCTTTGGTTTTCTTTTACTTTTTTTTTTCTTATTTTTAATCCTAAGTACTTTGAGTACTAAATAATAGCTTTTATTTCTTGCTGTGGTCTGGCTTACCAATGGTCAAAAATAGTCATATTGCATTGACGACACAGCAAATGATTCATTCTGAAGCAAGCCTGTGTTTCAATTAGCTTGATATCCTTTCTTTAATAATATCCAGTATGAGAGTACTACAGGAAGGTTCAAAACCATGATTTCCCTTTCCCTTGAGAGAAAGTGACTGACAGGACACACATGACTGGATCTGGGCAGTGGGGAGTGGAAGTGAACTGCTATGTTCATTCCTCAATTCATCTAAATAGTATCTCTCTCCTTGGCTGACCCACATATCTAGATATAAATTAAATCTCTCCATAGCTCCTGAATGGTACAGACCTGCAGCAGATTCCTTTTCTACTGCCTGGCAAAGGGGCTTAATGTTAGGTTTGACACAGTTCTTGGGCACCTTGCATTTCTAACCTCTCCTGATCTCATGGTTTTCATCTCAAATAAAAGCAAGCTTTATGGTTCTCAAAGTCAACTTCCCTGACTAGTCTTTGGTACACTTTTCAGGGTTACCCGAGAGCATATTTGTACCTAAATTTGAATACTGTGTGCTGATCCTTTACAGGACTGTTGTGGCTGAGATTTTCAGGTTTTATTTCTTGTTATTAGACTTTTATGAGACCAGCAAAGTTTGCTTACACTTTTTAAGAGGAAAAAGAAACTTGGTAGCAATAAAATATTTTGTACTTGTCATAATGTCTCTATTCTCTTAAACATTTCTTCTTTAGGAAGACCTCCTTTCTATCATCCTTTAACCACAAAGTGCAAGTTCTAGATACCCATGCCTGATTCAAAGTCATATGCCTAGAGCAGGTTGAAGGGAGACTACAGAGTAGAGCAGTGAGACTTCATTGTAGGAGAGGAAGCGTGTAACTGTTTGGGGGTTTTTTGTTTTTGTTTTTGTTTTCTCTTCAGTGGGAATGTGGACTTCTTATGTGAGTGTTATTATCTTCTTATGTGAGGCTTATTATCTCCTTTGTTTTACTTTAGTTATTGGATATGACCTAAATGACCTTCTCAGCTGGCAAAAGTCATGGCTTGAACATGGAGACTTGGAAGATAGCTAAGGAGGAAGGACTGTAGAGTGAGGAAGAGAGAGAAATATTTTTGTGCATGTTTCTGTGGATATATGAATGTGGTAAGAGGCTCGAGTTAGCCCCTTCTGGCAATGCTGTCTTGTGGGTGTAAAGGTTAAGACAAAACTGGTGTGTATGCATTGAGCAATATATTTTCTGATAAGGAAGAACAAGGGGGATATTAGCACTCTTTGTAAAGAATGCTTTCCACTCATTGTTGCCAGATGATAGACAGTCAAGATGAGAGGGAGTGAATATTTTTTCTTATGTGGAGATGTTTGCACTGAGAGGGGCAGAGAAGTGTAGCATTGGATAGTAAGTATAGTTAGGCTTCTGCCATTGTCATAACAAAATAAGTAAAAATCTGCTCTTCACACAAAGTTTGAAGGTAGTAAGGAAAGCTGGAGAAAATTGTTTGAAGAAGGAGAGAAGGAGAGGAAGAGGTTAAAAAGAGCTGGAAATCTCTGGGTCAAGCAGAAAGAGTGGTTCATTCTGTGCTTTGTACTTGGTGGAATATTTACTGATATAAACTCAGATTATGTTGTATGTACTTTGTTCAGCTTGCATACTGAGGATGTGTTCAGTGCTCTCCTACAAACAGGTTGGAAAGACTTTCTGTATAGCTTCAGATTTGATATGTAGAGCAGGTCATAGTGATCCTGATGACATTCTCATTCTTGGCATGTAGCTGATGTCACAGATATCTTCAGCAATCTCAAACCACTTAATGGTACATATGAAGGTCATTTAGTGAGACCTGAGGACAATTCTTTTGGTACCTTGATCATCAAGACAGAACTGTGTACAAAATGCCAGTAGGGGTAACTGTCATTGCTGAGAATGCAGGTTGATACTTTCATGCTACAGAAGTTGATTTCTTAGGCTGAAATAAGATGTCCATTTGCCAGGAGCTGTGAGATGTTCAGACATGAAGAGTATGGTCAATGCAGATGATTCTGGTGTGTCTGAATATTCCAAACTGATAAGTAAAGTCCTAGAATGCTTTACAATACTGGTAACCACTGCCCCTCTCTCTGGAGAAGGAATATGCCTGCCATTGATTGACTGCTGGGGTTCACTGGGGGTCCACTGGGTGGGGATATGTCTGTCACTGATGGTTCCAACAAAGTTGGACATGTTGTATTACCAGAATTCTGCAATGAATGCCAGCACGTCACAGATGGTGATCTCAGACAGGCAGGCAAAATGATTGTAATACAGCCTTGTAATATAGCCTTGTAATACAGCACAAGTATTGTCATGAGCGTAAAGTGACAGGTAGCCAACACACAACTGTTGTGTGACAGATCTCTCAAAGATAAGACAGAAAGCTTCCAGTTCCCTGAACAGATCAAGATGGGAGCTCAGAAATGACACGTCCGGAGCTAATCACCTGCTTCTTGCAGATGGCTGAAGATAGTCTTTCATATCTAAAAATATGTGGTCCATGCTAGGTGATATCCAGAGTGAGAAGTGTTCATAATAAAAGCACCTGTGACATGTTCCTTTTATCTTACCTGAGGGTAGTGGCTTCTGTTACTCTGAGGTTCTCTTGAAAATAGCTTGTACAGTTCTGTGACTAGTTCCCGTATGATAAATTACCTGGCACCTCAGTGTTGCTGGAGGCATCTCTCCTACTGCATAACAGCTCTCAGGAGCTTCCCCAGCCTTGCAGCCTATGACAGCATGTAGAAGCAGTGAAATCAATGCTGAGGGGCCATGGCAGGACTGACGTCTTAAGTGGATTAAGAAGGGATGATAGATATTGGTGAGAGCAGGGCAGAATCCCTTATATATCTTTAATGGGTTTTGGTGCATATATTGATCCTGTGACATAGGTGAGGGCTAGAAAGGATTTGGATACACTGTAAAGTCTTCTAGGACAGGTGGCATGTAGTATGTTGTATGGCTAAGACTGAGGAATATCTCTGAGGATGTCGTGTAGTATATTAAGGATACTAGGTGTGATATGTTTATACCAGCCTTGCACAACCAAATTCTTTTTAATATGTGGCCCTTAGTTCTTTATATGTATATATATATATATATATATATGAAAAATAATGCAATGTTGGTGTGTGTGTGTATGTGTATAGTTGTATGTGTATGTTTGTACATATATATATTACACACACATTTGTGTGTGTGTATGTAGAGGGGTGGTTTATAAATCAAATTCTGTTGACTCCATTTTGTCAGTCCTTATGTTGTGCATTATATGGGGTACTTCTAGGAGAAGCCAGTGGTCCGTAATGCAGTAGAATTAGCTCAGTATAATGTGTCTGATTATGCAGGTCTCTGCAAGAACTGTTTTGACACCTCGTCACATTCAAATTTATGTCTAGTTTGCTAGATGTTATCCTAACCTTTTTTGATTGTTGCTTTTCAAGAATCACCTATACAACACATGTTTTGGAATACTTTCCTCCAAATACCTTAGCCACCTTAGACTAAACATTTTGTTATCTCATGCAGAGGGTTTTCACTCTTGTCTATATTCCTTTATTATCTCTGCACGTTTCAGCTTTTAGATGTACCTACTAATATCTTAAGGTGCAGATTACTTCTCTTTCAGAATCACTAATAAAGGTACTTTGTAAAAGCAGATGCAGCAACAGTGCCTTTGAATTGCGACTGAACCATTGCTCCCAATTCCAAGCACTTTTTTTTTTGACTTAATACTTTTTTTTTTAACATAGGTTACACTCTAACTAGTAGCTCATTAAAAAAAAACAAACAACACTTTCTCACATGAAAATTTGTGCAAATAATATCTTTGCCTAAGATTATAAAATCTATTCGCGTGAGAAGGGGTTGGGCTGAAAATGGGAATTTGTTTTTGTGTGGGAGTTCTATACTGACACAGTATCTACTGCATTTGCTATAGCCACTGACTTTGTAATCAAATTCAAGAACTGTTCAGCTCTATTCTGTGCTCACAATGAACTGGAGCATATGTCTATCTCTCTGTAAATCTTTTGACAGAAACATAATTTCAAAGATGTCACTCATAGCATTTAACACACCATGCTTCTCTCATTATCATTCTAAGAACAAATTAGGATCAGTGCTTGAGCAATTAGTATCAATTGCTCTATGCTTGTGCATGTGAATAACTTTTATATTTAACTTCATGTGTTGAGTTAGAACAAATTTATATTGCTCGTCACAGGAAACTTAATACTTTTAATCCATTGGATTTATGCAATGCAATAATTTAGTTCTGTGAAATTTGGAGAGGTTCCTGCTGGTATGTGTAAGTCTTTTTTTCTTTTATTCTTTTTAGAGAGGGGAATATTATAAATATTTTTAAGAAAAAATCTGTATATGATTTTTTGTTTGTACCAAAAATTTTTCAAGAGTAATTCTATTCCAGTAAATAATAGTATAACTGCTTACAGCATGTAATTTTATAGCTGGCATAAGAGAATAAGTAGAATTTAGAGCTGGAAGTCACCTACAGAAAATTACAAAAAATATTTTCAGAAGAAAATAAAGACACACTAATAATAATAAGAGAATCTCTTTCAGGGCCATGTGGTGATTGCCAGATTGAATACTCTCTAACATGGAGCACTTAACCTTTCTGTATAACATAGGAATGCTTATTTATAGAATCACAGAATCACAGAATAGCTGGGGTTCGATGGGACCTCTGGAGACGCTCTAGCCCAACACTCCAGTTCAGAGTGGGGTCATCTACATCAGGTTGCCTAGAGCCATGTCCAGTCAGATTTTGAATGTCTCCAGGGATGGAGACTCCAAAACTTCTCTGGACAACTTGCTCCAGAGTTTGATAACCATTACAGCTAAAAGGCTTTTTCTTATGCTTAATTGGAATTTCTTATATTTCAGTTAGTGCCCATTGCCTCTTGTCCTGTCACTGGACACCACTGAGAAGAGTCTGGTTCTGTCTTCTCGCACCAGCTGTTCATACACACTGATGATGTCACCCTTGAGCCTTCTCTTCTCCAAGCTCAATCTTAGCGCTCTCAGCCTCTCCGCATATATCAGATGCTCCAATCCCTTAATAATCTTTGTGGCCCTTTGCTAGACTCAGTCCAATATGTCCATGTCTCCCTTGTCCTGGGGAGCCCAGAATTGGAGACAGTACTCCAGATGTGGCCTCACCAGTGCTGAGCAGAGGGGAAGGATCACCTCCCTCAACCTGCTGACTACACTCTGCCTAATGCAGCCCAGGATGCCATCGGCCTTCTTTGCCACAAGGACACACTGCTTCTCATAGTCAACTTGATGTCCACACGGACCCCCAGGTCCTTGTCTGCAGAGCTGCTTTCCAGCTGGTCAGCCCCCAACCTGTACTGGTGCATGCAGTTACTGCTCCCAGGTGGAACTCGGCATTTGCTTTTGCTGAACTTTATGAGGTTCCTGTTTACCCAGTTCTCCAGCCTGTCAGTGTGTCTCTGAATAGCAGCACAACCTTCTGGTCTAGCAACCACCACTGACAGTTTTTTCTCTCCTCTGCAAATTTGCTGAGGGTGGACTCTGTCCCAGCATGTGAATTATTAATGAAAGTGTTAAGACATCTAATTTGTGACTGAATTATAAATTTTTTTTTAATAGAAAAAAAGTTTTGCAATGTTTATTCTGAACTGCTCCTGTACTTCTTTCTGATGTGAATCTTGTCATTAATAGTCTTCTGTTAACACATAATAATCTTCTAATGCAAAAAGATAGAAGAAGCTAGGATAAAAACAAAGAAAAGGGTATACACAGTAGCAGTCCTGTAGAGCTAAAGGATGCTGTGGATCCTAGAAGTTTATGCGTATTCAAGGGGAAATTGAAGATTCAGTGTAGGACATACCTCTGCTGAAACAGTTGTTGGTTAGGAGATCCTTAGGTGGAAGTGTCATGCATACTTCCTTTGTTCTTACCCTTCCATAGGCATCAATTAATGGACACTATTGGAGAGAAAACATTGAGCTAGATGGACCTTTCGTCTAATCTAATATGGCTGTTCTTATGATGCCTTTGCACTTCATAACTCCCAAGACCAGATTTTGGAAAGAAGAGCTGCCTATAGTTTTTGATACTGTATGCATCTTAGCCGTTAACTACTTATAGGAAAAATGCACACTGTGGTGTGCTCCAGAGTCTTCACCTCTCCAGTCAATCCCAGTAGAAGATTTACTGGAACATGTCTCTGCATAATCCTTTCCCATTCTCCTGGACCTCATTTTAAAGGAAGCCAGATGCACAAAAAAGCTGTAGCCAGGCTTCTGTCTTTCTGACACATTTGGAGAAAAGGACTGCATAGTTTTCAATTGTTGTGCACAGTTAAACTGGGTAATTTTGGCCATTTTATGTTTAAAATGTTAGCAAAATTTTGGTTAGCTTTGCCTAGGATTCAAGGCCCTCTCATAGCAGACCAAATGAACCCAGGTGCTTCCTTATGCTACTTGACATCATTTTAGGTGTGATGCTACTTCATCAAAGCCTAATGGCCAGTATCTCTGTATTCTCAATGGCAAACACTTTGGAAATCTTGGACCAAATTTCGTCAGAAACCCAAAAAGGGCTGTTCTCTCTGCTTTTGCTGACTCTGCTGACTCTAAAGTAAGAAGAGGACAAGGTACATAAAGCAGTAAGATTACTGGGCAAGTACAGGAAGAAATTGCTCCCATCAGTCTGTAATGGAAGAGCTCAATATCTCCCTAAATGCTGGACCAAGGCAATGGTATCTGATACACTGCATCTCCTTGTTCACCCTCTTCAGTATCAAAGGAGACAGGTGTCTCAGTACTTCCCAGACCAGCACTGACACCTCAGTTTAATGATGAGGTACACTTCTTGATGCTGTCAGAGGAATAAAGGAGCTATGTCAACATTTGTGGAAAGAATTCTCTGGCACGAGAGAAGATGAGATGATGGAGGACGAATGGAAAGGTCAAAGTGAAAGAAAATAGCTGAAACAATATAGTGAGATTTTCTTCACTTTTTCGTAGGCAAAGCTCAGAGAAAGAATATAGGGATGAAGGAATCTAACTGGAATTTTCCTTAACATTCCAGATCATGTAAAAATGCCCTGAACCTCATAGATAAGAGACAGACATGGCCTCTGACCTGGAATTGTTTAAGTGCCGAGATCCCAAACTATTTACAGAATAGGGAAAGGAGTTGATTGTCACTGCTTATTGACATAGCATCTCATTAGGCCCAATCTCTATCCACCAACCCTTTCTTATTTAATACTTTCTAACACATAATCTGATATAATCTATTGAGCTATCAGCATATTAAATAATAAATTCTAACTTTCTCTCATTACATATATATATATATATATATTTGGCTATTCAAGGTTTTTTATTGGTGGGCAATATAGCTCTAGCTTGGGATGATTTGGCTTTAGCCCTGTAAGGGCTAGTTAAAGGTTAGAAGAAAATAGGGCGAAGGGTAGAGAAACAATTGGCAGGGGAGCAGTTTCTGAGCCTTTGTGAGAAAAGGCAAGGTAAATTGCCTCGGACCTTATAGGTCTAATTCTGCATGGTCATTGAATTTAAATGCATAGTGAGTTTCCAGGGTGGACATGACAAGAAAGGTGAGGTGAGCTGAGAAATAACATTTAATAGAATAAACCACATCTGCATGTCTAAATTATGTAGATCATTTCAGACTTTTGCCTTTTTTAATAAAGGGATTAAACAAGAGAAAGCTTCAGTTTTCTTCAAAAAGATATCTTGCAAAGACTAATAGATTTCTCAGACAAAGTTGAGACCCTTGGATGAAAAGCACTGTGAAGTATGAAGAACCAGTGTGACTACTATTATGATTGTTTTCTTTAGACTTTTGCACACGAACTTTTGTTTGCCTAACTTTGCACAGCAGATACAGTAATCTTTTCTGGGCATACATTCTGGGCTGACAAGCTTAGAAGCTTGAGCTCAGCGCATCTTTCATGGTGTGTAAACATGCAAATCTATGTGACCAACTTGTGGTAGCTTTAAATTTGAATCAGGCTTGCCACAGGCAATTTTAAGTGCTCTCATCCAGGTTTTGGCAAGGGAGTTCCTCTCTGTTCTTATAGCAGTTTCACAGCTGAAATAATATAACAGGCCATCACAAAACCTAATGTTCACAATGGATTTTCTCCTACTGTTCGGAAGCAAAACTGAAGGCCAGTGTGAGCAGTAGGAGGTCAGCCTATCTTTACTTGATTTAATTCTGTCTGAGCTGTCTCCTGTAAAACCTAGTGAAAATTCAATATTGTCAGCATGGTATAGCAAACTATTCAACAACTTGAACTTAGAGAGAAAGTTTCAAATGACTGATTCTTTCTTCTACCTGCTCTGCATAAACCTGCTAGCCAAATGTATTTAAATTAATTAGAAACCAAACACAAAAGAGTCCCCCATGCAGGTTCCTACTCTTGTTCTCACATCACTTCTATTCCTAGAAAAGAGAAATAGGAAGTAACTGAAATTGCAGACAGTGTAAAAAAATACGTCTTGGCAACATCTCCCAAATTAGAGCAATGTGAGTTTGTTATTGTAATATTCTCTTTTTTTTGCAGCTGCCTTGTCTGTATGCTTTAACATTTTAAATAGGTTGTAGCTTGAACTGCCTTTTCTGTCAAGTGTCCCAAGATCCTACAGTCTCAAACTGCAGATCACATGAAAGATGTGTTCTTTATCCGTTTGCTAAGGTTTCTTTCACAGTTCAGGAAATGTCATCACCTCATGAGACTGCTTACTTAACCTAAACAAGGGTAGCCACCTGCACTGAATCACTGTCTAATTGGGCATATTCCTCCTTCATTTTTCTCTAGCTAATAATCAGTTCTTCAGTGCACATTGATTCATTGTATTAGTCAATGTGTTCATTGCTTGAATAAATTCATGAAGTAAAATTGCTATGGCAAACAAAAGACATTATTCAAATTTTACTTAATACTATCGGAGACCCACATGTTGCTTGAACCAGTAACATGATATTCACAAATTTTGACTGACAATTTCACTAAAAGATCACTTTTGCAGCTTCAGTTCAACATTCTTTTAGACACTTGATTGATCGGACAAAAACAAAAATGATGCTGTCCATCTTTCCTATAAGTATCAGAGAAAACTGCATATCTTTTTTCTATTTTAAATGATGTTCAGTTTATGTTGTTTTTTCTCTCACTGGAACACACTAGAATAAAAAAGGTAAAAGCAAAATTGTCTGATCATCCCTGGAAAGAAGGTCAAATGAACTGAAAAGGATATTTGTGAAGGAGAAAATCAATGGATACTCAAATTATGGCTATAGTGAATGGACAGTGTATTGTGTGAGCTTGTACGTGTGTCTGTCTGATGGTAAATGAAACATAGCATATAACTAAATGAGGACTTCAAAAGTGATCATGAAGGACAATCTTTTAGGTTAGAACATGGAACAAAATGGATTTTTGTATAGGTCATACTGTTTAATATTTTCAATATAGGTCCAGGTATGTTGGTGGTAGCTGGTGGTAGTTCAGGTAGTACATCTACTTCACTGCTTCTTGATCACCTTTGTACCCCTGAGTGAATAAACTATGAATACCTTGGCAAAATTTTACAAAGTAACCTTAAGAACGAGCTTCTGTTTGTTATAGACCCTGTGAATTTCTTTCTTTCTTAACTGGGCCCTCTGTCAATGACCTCAACCTCCTTCTATCTTGCCTGTCAGAACTATAAAGAACATGCCTTACTTAGAATTACTGTTTGCCTTGGGCTTGACTATAGCTCTGCCCTGAACAAAGGGCAGCAAACTGCTGTGTACTGCAAATGCAAATTGTCATCATCTGCTTCCATTTATTCTGTGGGGAAGTTATCCTGTGACAAGTCATCTAACTACTTCAGCCTTCACAGGAACGTGCCCTTACAATAGCCTGCACACTCTGGCATGAACCCTTGTACAAAGAGCACGAGCAGTGCCCAGAGGATTATTCTTGTCTGGAGAATTGAAACAAGACTAATAGGAGGTGCAATGCTTATGTTCTTTACTCTCTTCCTTGGCTCCGGAATCCAAACCATAATTTTCCCTTTTCAGAGGCCTAGATTCAGAGGAGGATAGGCCCAGATCCATGCAAGGATTTAGGTAGGTTGATAGCTGCCCTTCCTACTTTTTAGTCATTTCATAGTCATAACTTTTTCTCATAAGTAGAATTCATAAATCCAACCTGACACTGTGAGAGAGGAAATGATAACAACCAGAACACTGAGCAATGTTAGATTAAGCTAACTAGTAGCAGATTGTGAAGAACTTTTATGATAAAGACCTTCTTGCTGAAGTTAGCGTTCATTTTAGGAAATAATTTATTTCCCCCAAAGAATACATTTTGCAATTTTGTGTGAAGGAGATCTTTGTTTAATGGCTTAAATCATAATATAATCAACAGTGGAAGATAACAGTACCTTTAAAAATAGTGGAAAAATATACTGCTTCTCTTCTAGATTTAGGTGTTTTACTGCCAATTTGGGTCAACTGGCTGTGCAATTTATCGAAAACTAGCCTCATCCTTTTCTTCTAAAGCATAACTAGAGTAGTCAAACAGGCATTCATTCACCTTTTATATGTAATTGATTCAATTGTTTAGTTGCTACAATATTTGTCAACAAGGTGAAAAATTTCTGCATGAAGGGAACCGACCCACACCTCTCCTTCTCAGCAGAGTGCCTGATGATAGGCTAGAGGAAAGGTGACTACCCTTATGTTCATGATCTGTGCTAGTATAGCAGAAAGCAAATTTCAAGGGGCAGAAAGTGAGTGAATAAGCAAAAGGGTGCATGACTTTATGGGCCAGAAATAAGGTCACTTCTTGGGGAGGGTGGTTTTGGTTATGGTATGCGCTCATAACATTATTTATTCATCTTACCCAATAGTTTTTCATGCAAAATGCAGAAGCAACCCCTGACTTTTGTGCTGCCAGGCTACACTATTCTCTGTACCCAAGCTATTCTAAAGCTAACTTGTGTTTACATGAGCTGCAATCACACCAGTGACTGCAGCATAGACATCTTTAAGCTAGCTGTGTTTCCTCAGGCCTTGTCTAGAGACACTGGGCACATAACTCCAGGCTCCAGGATTCCCCTAAGCAACAATGTTCAGATGCTGCAGTGTTCAGTGATGCAATACCTAAGTCTGTTTGCAGCTCCAGGTCTATATGACTAAGCATAATTGGTGTAAACACTTCAACAAAGCGGCTCTTAGCAAACTTGCATACTCTATCTGCACCCCCTGCTTATCCGTTGTAACACTGGGACAAAATCAGAGGTATGATAATTCTGATGTAGCTGTCCGGAAAAATAAATTTCTATGAACAAGCTGCACATCAATTGTAGAAAGCTCCAGTATGTTTTCGCTAGAGCTGGTGACATTTTCAGCTCTTAGATTATAGCATAAATAGCATCATTTATATTTCTTTGTATATGGCACAGGAGCTGCTTCAGCATAATTTCCTTATGCTTAGTCTCTCAGTGCTGTCACTTCTGATTGCTTTTAACCAGCTGTGTACACACCCTTTGTTGCTGGAGGCATGAAAGACTCCTGGGAAATAAGAGGTGGAATCAAGGATTTCCTCTTCTAGGAAGATGGTAATCAATTTTAATTATGAAAAAATAAAATGACTGGTGCAGGGAGTTGCTAGAAGTTGTTTTATGAGACTGGGTTCTTGAAGAAGTTTTATGAAAGTCTTATATAGAAGCAAACAGGAATCTTACCTTCATCTGAACTTTGGCATATTATATGATGAACGTCTGCACACAAACAGAGTCAGGAAACATTAGTATCAGATATAATTGACTTAGATAAAAAATACACAGAGAAGATACTTTAGAAAAAATCTTAACATTGTAAAATCAAACACTCAGAAAAAGAAAATTAAGACTGCCTGGGCAACTGTAACTTAGCTATATCAATTTATGCTTTATGTCTCATGTAATATGCTTCAATTAGATGATCATACACTACTGTTTTGAAATGGCTCTTGCTCCTATTCAGTGCATGAGGTAGATAGCTCCAGTTTTCAGAGAACAATCACTTAAAGTATAGTTTTATCTTTCTCAAAATACCTATTGGTATGAAATTTCGTAGCTCTATTTGTGTCAGTATATGAGGTGCTGAGATGCTGTAATTCTAAAGAAATTCAGGGTACCTGATACAGATAAAAGTGAAAAAAGCTTAACTCTCAATATGCTGAAACTTCCTAAATAGACATATTTAAGCTTTTCAAAAAGTCTTAGAATGTGGCCAACAAAAAGCACAAGCCCAGTGCTATGTTATATGTCAAGAAACCAATAAAAAAATGGTATAAACCCACTTCATATTACACATCCGAGCTTACAAAGCTGGGCACTTCTTGAAGCTGTAAGTTAATACAGAACATGAAAAATATATTAAATTAGGAACATTTCACATAACCATAATACCAATTACAAGTTCTATGGCAAATTTTGCCATTTATAGCCTCATTCCCCTTAAAATCTGACATCAATAGAAGCACGATAAGCTACATTGTCTTAAAATGAACTTTAATAAAACCCAACAACACTTGCATATTTCTGCCTTAATATGATATCGCACTGTTATAAATCTTCTATGACAGAATTAAAGAGTGCTGTTTGCAAATTGAGCCAGAGGCCTAAATTCTAAATTTTGTGTCAATGATGTGAATACTTCTTAGAACATTATAGCCTCTCGTCAGCTTAGTGTACGTGTATTCAACATGTATTCATGGCTTCCCTGGGAAATTAGCTCCCTTTTTTTCTGTGGCCATAGTTGTCTTGGGTCTTGCTTCTTGTCACTATACTTGCATTTCTCTGGTGCCTTTTGTGCTTCACAGCTTTTACTTACAGGCTTTGATACATCAGTATATAATCTCTGCTGCAGCAGATCATCTCCAGCTGCAGGTTCCCCTGTTGTGGAACTAATGTTAAACAACTAAAGATATCTCTTGCAGGTGTCTTTGTAACTTTTCATCATCTTGCCTTTCAGCCACTCACCATATTTTAACTTGCCATAAAGAACAGCTCTGGGCAATCTGTTATCAAAATATATACCAGATGCCCAAAGCTGCATAGCTGAATCTTCAGGAGCATCGCATAGTGTGGAATAGTGCTTTAAGGCCTCAGTGTCTAGAATCTAATCCTGTCATTTTATGCCAGCAGATGCATGAAGAAAATGCATGTGGAATTAACTGAGATGCTTAATGGAACAACAAATAGTTCAGACTTCTTAGCTGTACAAAAGAATGGTAATGACAGCTTTACAATACACATTGATTTTTGTTTTGAGCTAGATCCTCTTTTGGACAAGATGTTTTAATCTCCTCAAAAGCTTTATTCGTGTTTACTCTCTGCTATGTGACTTTTGTATCAGTCCCAGAGTTTTGAGACAGAGCTGGCCACAGTAGCAGAATTCATCTGCAGAGATCAGTGCTTTATTGTCAATATTTGATGTTGGCCTTGACATGTTTTCTTCTACCTGAAGGCTGGAACAGGACTTCTTTTTCTTTATGTTGATACTCAGGCTAAGTAGAAACTGACTTGCTGAAGAGATACAGCAGAGCCTCAGTGACCTAATCAGCACAGATCCTAAATGATGCGTAGGCACTAGTCATGGTAAAGCAGGAGAGGGCTGTACTCATTATGTTAGCCCTTTATTCCTTGGATTCATCCAACTTGTGTTCCAGTGACTTGTTTATGGAAAAATTAATTGCAGATTTTTGGTACTCATTTTCTGACCTGACTATTCAGTAGGATATATAGCTGAACCTATTTTTTTAAGTAAAAGCTCAGAAGCTAAGTAGATTTCTCCAAGTATTCTTAAGCCAATCTTTGTTGTCACTGAGCTCATGATCAAGGAGTGCCAAGTACATTTCAAATTTAATGTCAATATTACAAAATGTTTGGACTTACCCAGTGAGATTCAGTTCAAACTCAACAAACCTGTATTTCTTTCTCTTCATGTGGGTGGCAACAGGCATGTTCGGTTTCTAAACTCCCATTACAACTAAATGGGATCTAGTTAGTGCAGTCAATGACTCAGCTCACACTGAAGTAGACATCCAGAACACCATTCACTGTGTAAACACAGACATCTAACGCCAGTCACAATGCCCAAACATACCTTGCTTGGCCGCCCACTGTCATTCAAGATGGGAGTGAGTCTAATTTGTCCTGGACTATATGGCCCATGTAGATAGTATCTGAGTACTGAGCATCTCAGATACTCCAGGACCCCTCAAATGATACTAGATGCCTACAAATAGGCAATGAAATCATACCCTAGTTGTGTATAGCTGTGTTGCTTTTTAGATTCAATTAGCTAGCTTGAGTAGAACTCTGTCAATCAAAATGGGAACTTAAACACCTCACTCTCACCACACCTACAAGGAGTCACTGAAATTTTTATGTCTTAACCACAAGGTGAATCCCATTCATCCTTGGAACTCAGCTCAGAGTGTCAGCTGGGGACTATGTGGAACGCACTATGACATTTCAAGTTATCCTTAGTGTAGATCTTCAAGAAGTTAAATCAAAACTGTCATTTTCCAAGTTTAAAAGTCCTTTTGTTGTTTTCGTAGGAGCTTCATAGTTAAGTGCCAGTGGTAGAGCACATAGATTTGGTTTAAGTGAGTTCTTCAGCTCTCCTTCTGTTCAATGATAGGCAAAATCTATGCAATCTATAAACTATACTTGACAATATATTGATAATGCAAATAAAATAAAAATGTAAGGCATGCTCTCATATCTGTTGAATGAATATTGGCACCAGTACCTTTATTTTACAGGCTGCATAATTCAGATCATTATGACTATTTAGGTATCTTTGCTGTTTTTACATGAGACAAGTTGTCTTCAGCCAAAAGTATGCAAAGGCTTTTTTTTCCCAGTGATAGTATCACAGGATGTCACCCCCAGATGTTTGCTGTAAAAAAGAGAGGGGCACAAGGAATGAATACATCATATTTGGATGCAGAGCAAAAAATAAACTAATTATACTGCTCACATTTCACTGTGAAAATGGAACAAACACATGAGCATAAACCAAACTCTCTTCTATTTATTAACGCTTCCAGCCATCATTTTGCTGGACTTGCCCCATTAATACACATAGCATTTTTATGTATCTCACTCAAAGTTGTTCTCTTGTTGACTCATGCTTTTTCTTTGAAGCAAAAATGAAATTAAGGTCTTATCAGTGTGGAATGGGACTCCATTCCCAGCACCCAGTGCTCTCTGTGAGATTTCAAGTTTGCTACAGGGAGATCTGAGGAGTTTGAATCGTTAATAATCACATTTGTATTTTCTATTCTACCCCCAGTACTGCAGTTTTAGTGTTATACTATCCTACTACTTTATTGTTGCTTTATCAGCATCCTCACACTTTACAAAATGACAAAAATATATTATGACTTTTCAGGCTAATCAAAACACTGTAAATGCTTCCTCAGCAGGAAAGTAAATAAATCTTCTCCTTTCTGTCAGGTGTTGATCCTTAGAGGTCTCTCTGTGTTGTTGTACATACATTTTCCATATCTTTCCAGGTCTTATTAAATTCAGCTTTGGACTGGATAGCCAGAATGTATCCAGACCTACAGTGCACAAAAAGGTGGGAAGGAGGGGAAAATGTGCAAGTGATTTTGATGCCGCATGTCTATAGAGGTACTGGGCGGGGGGGTGTGGAAAAAAGTCAGTTTGAGAGTGCAGCCTTATCAGTTCTAATAACTTAAGAAAGTAGGATGAGTGAGACTTTTGCTTTTTTTCTTTTTGTACTGATTAGCTGACATGGTTGAGAGTGGAAAATTTAGTGTTTTATCTCCATTTCCATCTCTGCAACATAAATGACGTGTGTCCAGCATCTAAATAATGTTTTGAAATCTACAGTCTGCTTTTAATGTTTATATTTCAGGGCTTCTCTCTTTTTTATTGCCTCATATGGTTGTCTTTTCATATTTTATATGTTATTCTAAAAAGGATAATAAAATATCTAATATTACTCTGGAAATTTCATTTGTTTTATTCTTTACTCCTGTGCACTGTGCAGGAAGAGGTGCTATGGCTCTTCAACATCTCTTTTTCAAACACTTTTTAATAGCCTGTAATTGAATTGATATGTGCTTTGGTGGAAGCCCTACATATCTAGATTTTTCCTTTTTTAAAAAAAACTGAAATCAAGCTACTACTTGATAGTAGCTGCTACTTAAATGTGCATACTGTGGGAATTACAGAAGATATGCTGACATTTTCTATGAACTGAAATCTTTCAATTAGTCAAATCTGCTGGCTTTAGTAGGTGAAGGACAGCACTATTGGATTGGTGCAGCCTTTCTGGGATAATCTTACCAGAAAGAGAAAGAGATAGAAACTTGCACACTCATGACAAATTATCCCGGCAGTAATTGAATATGAATTTTCTGTGTATTTTATCCCAGTGGAGATTCATTTCTCCTGTCATTTCATGGTGATGAATGGAAATGTTTAGGAAAAAAAAAAATCGTCTTTCTCACAATGAAATGGACTTCTGCACAGTCATTACCACAGATCTTTTTTTTTTTTTTTCAGCTTCTTTTGATTCAGCCAACATTTGAAGTTATGCAGATATGCTGTCAGGTTTCCTGTTGCCTGACAAACTTAATAAATATGTGCCAGTTATCACATATAGGCACCAGATTTCTCCTTTCTCTATATTCTCCCAACAATTCACTGTGATTCTTAGCTGATCCATTAAAAGGAGAGAAAGTAGCAAAAGAACAGCTGTCATTACACGACCAATGGCATCCAGGCACTATTGCCCTTTAACATGTCAATGCTCAAGGTAGTATATACCACAATCTTAAAGCGCTGGCTGAGGGTACAAAGTCCTTCCAAGAGCAAGTAGAACTGTCTTGTATTTTGCTGAGACAGCAGAATAACTCCACTTAAACTTCTGATCTAGTATTTCTGAGCTAGTCAATTTATTCTCCTTTTTAGTCAACAGAGAGAAACAAGCACTTCATATGATGTATTTTAGCTGCCTACTTTATGACTAAATGCACTATGCCCTACAAGTGGCTATTACTCTATTACTCTCTGATGAACTAGAATGGTTTAGTTTATAAGTGTGTGTGAGTGTGTGTGTGCACATGCGCACGCCTGTGTGTCTGTGTGTGTAAAAATTATACATTTCTGGAAGTCAAAGACATTATGCAAACACAGGTTGGGGCTGTTTGCTTTAGATAAAACAAGACTGGATGTTGTGGAAAAATACAAAATGCTGAATGCCACAGGGAAAGGGAATTGCATTCTCTTTTTACCTCTGAAATGACAGGAAAACCAAGGATATTCAAAGAAATTGAAAAGCAACATATTTAAAACTTTTGGAAAAGGAAATTCTCTCTTCTCTCAGGAAAATGGAAGAGTCAGCATAGGTTCACAGCAATATTTAAGGACAGTCTGTTCTACGTGAGATATGTAGGAGTTACAAAATGAAAGAAAATTATAGTAGCTTGGAGAATCAAGGATATGTAATAAGTACCCTCCAATAAGTGATGGGATAAACATGAAGTGATTTAACCACACAAGTGATGAGGAGCTTACAAACAAATCTGACTCTGTAAACTTTCTGCATACGTGCAGGTTACTACATAGCATGTGTACAATAAGTTCAACGTTGCACATTTTCATTGAGAACTAGAGGTCTAGACTTCATGACTCCATGACTTAAAGAGATGCTAAAAAAGCCATTGGACTGATTATTAGATTTAAATCTGATATAATTGATTCCTGGATTTCAAAATTTTTGTGTATATTTTTGTGCAAATGCCCTGTGTGAGATTTTAACTGCCAGAAAGAAAATAAGCTTCCCATAATGTGAAACAACATCTTTTATTCTCAATGGTATCTCCATTTTTATTGACCAAATACAGGTTCTCGTACATCAAAGGACTCTGCAGCAGGTCAAACAGATTGTAAATGAGAAGATGGATTTTACTGTGGTCATTTTTCCATTAGCAAAGACAAAGCTATTAGGCAATTAACTGATCTTGCTTTGTTTTGTTTTATGTGTATACATAAAGTACATGTTTCTTGGAAAGCTGCATTCCTAGATCATCACTGACTCTTTTTTTCTATTTTCTTAGATAACTCTTAAATGAGAATCCCATCTTCCAAAACAGAATGTTGGGACCATCCTTCAGTGCACCACGAGTAGCAGAGCTTCTCTGTCATGCATGTCGTGCCTTTCAACAGCTCAATGAAATAATTGCCTACAAGGCTGTTGCTGTTGCTGCTCCTGTAATCAGCTTCTATCGTCTTCCTTCTCTTTGGGTTATTCTGCCAGCTTTCTGATAAGTGCTGCCAGGGAGAACAATGTATCAGCCCTGCTAACCTCAGCAAAAGAAACTTTTCCCTAAACATACTGGATAGCCTGCAAAATATGCTGTCTAAAGACAGGAATCTTACAGTTGTCATCCTTGCCACTGGGAATAGGACTAACATTGTCAAAGTAATTAATAATAGGTGCTGTGGTAGAATTGGATGGCTTTATTACACTCTACATTTTTTAGTCACTGATGCCAATCAGAGAGGGATTGATGCTGTAAGGGGAACTATTGCCAGAACAAGAGCATACCTAGATATTTTTATCACTTCAACAAAGTAAACATGCAGCAGTTGATTCTTGTTTGATCTTTTGCAAAGGTTAACTTGGACTCCTAATAGTAAGCTATATAAAACCAAAAGACATTTACATTTCTTTTTCTTTTGAGGGAAAACTGAGCATATCACTGTAGGAATCATTCAGTTTTTGACCATTTAGATGACTGAAAAAGATCTGAATGATTTATACCTAGATCAGGATAGAAAGTCATATANAAAAAGGAGAGAGAGAGCTAGCACTCCAAACTTGTGCAGTTACCTAATGATGTTGGCTAGCTGAGCTTGGGTAAGAATGTTCTAGAGATTTAATTACTAACTTGTTTTTTTTGCTGTTGATTTTGGGGTGTTTTTGTCATGCAGTGATTGATAATTATTCACATTAAAATAAAGAAATAGTCTTGCCTCTAATTCTAGGAGAAATAAGGCACAAACTCTGGACTGATCCACACTCAATGATCCTGATAATACCGTTAAACATATAGACCCGTCTATTAAAAAATGAAGAATGCTGTTGCTTTTCTTTTTTTGTACATACCTGCATGGTATGGTTGTTACAACTGCGTGTGCTGAATTTTCATCAGTCACCTTGTCAGATTTTTAACTTGTAGTCATAGCTGTTTATTATTTGTGGTGCTAGTCCAATCAGGACTTGGGTCTTCCTTTTAAATTCTTAACATTAACATATTTGAGAAACAATGAGGTTTAAGAACTTTAAGGAATTGTAACTTCCCCTGGTAACTTTTGTGAGCGTCTTAGTCACGTGTCAAGATCTTTTTTGAAGTGATAGTCTTTAATGGTCCTCCACTACTAAGTGAAGGATCTGTTCAACCCACAGAAAGAAATTAATGAAATCAGATCGGGTGAGTACCAAGCTTGGAATACTTACCAGTGTGTAGACATGCTTGACTACACAAAAAGCTGGGGAAAAAAATGAAGCAGAGCATGAGGAAATAGGTTTGTTTTTTTTCCCCAGTACTTTTTATCAAACCCAGAAAAATAGTATTGCAATAACTGCTGGATATTAAAAGGCTGGAAATCTGATGCTTCTCTCATGGACCTTCTCTAAATAGTTAAGCTAGGTTTTTTCCTCTACTCTTTCTATTTCAAACATTCCATATATTTTCTGCAAAGGTATTTCTTACATAGTGCTCATTCAGAACAAGCTTTCAGAACTCACCAGTGGGACTTCAGAATGAGTCACATGGATTTTCAGACTCCTCCTCATATCAACCCTATATCCCTGTCTCTTCATTATCATTGGGTTACTCCAAATAGGTTTGAAAATAAAAATAATGATAATAAAAAAATAAGATTTACCCCACATAACTTTATCCACCTAAAGGTTCTACATGTAAGTAAAAATAATGTTTCAGGTCCACTTATAGTCACTGAACAGAGACATGTTCCAAGAAAAGTTCATCTTTCCTATCACTGGCTTAGATGAAGTGCTGTGCGGAGCTGCTTATTGCCTAATATAGCAGGACACTTAAACTAGGCATCTATTTGTTGACTGCTAAGATTGACAGCATGAATAACACAATGAGAGGGCAATAAATGATGATGCCTCTATTGAGGTTAGGGTGAGATTTCTGTCAGTACTCCTAGTCAGTATTACCCTATTTCTTCTTTCACTGAAATGAAGACAGAACTATGTAATACTAGGTGGATACTTCCTAAATCCCACCCTAAAATGTTATCACACTGAAAAGCATTTTTATTTGGATGGATACAAACTACACTTACATTGTTGGCCTCCTTCTGGCCTTGGTGGATAAGAAAAACTATATATAATTTAAGATTTCAAAATGGTCTGGATGATGGAATATGACTGGATGTATTCCCAAATTCCCAGTGTCAGAATATGTGGTAAAAAAATGAGAATATATCATTAAATTATTTTCTTTGCTTCTTCATTGCCTGTTTCCACCCACATCTCCTGTGTTCTCCTCTAGTATTTTTCAAACAGAACAAAGAATTAAAAAAAAAGGAAAAGAAAGGAAAGTACAATGCACAAGATTAACATTGGCAGAAGAATAGACATGCATGACTGGTTGTTGGCAATGTCTCTATAATGCAGCCCACATTTCTTCAGCATACTTATTTTAGTGTGATAGATTACATTCCCTTTTCCTTTATGATGCTTTTTTCTTTCAAATGTGTTAACATGTAAGTATTCCAAAAAATTTTAATTACATTTTGGCAGCTCATCGAACATAAACACTACATCCTCGATGGACTTTTGGACTCTACCCATATGACTCAAGTGGCAGCCTAGAAAGATTCTCAGTCCCATGATGTTTACAGATTTTAATAGCTGTATTTTGAAAGCCATTATTGCAGGTCATCCTAATAACCTACAATAAAATATGCAGACATTTAGCTTGTATCTTAGTATTTTTAAGTTAGATATAGGACTGAAGATGTGGCTTGGGGAGAAACATATGTTGATCTTCCAGTATATTATTTTTAATAAAATTGTGCTGGGGGGGGAGGGGGAAGGAAGGGACATCTTATATTTAAAGACTACACAGTTTCTTCCTTACTCAAACCTAGAATTTGATTTAGATTTTTCTGTCCTGTCCTGAAAATAGGGGTGGACTAAAGGGAGAATTATTTGAATTTGGATTGATTTCTCTAATGGAATTGCACTTGGTTTAAGATCCAAATTAATTAAGTATCTCCAAATAGAAGAAATATTTCATATGTGATTGCAGCTGACTCTAGATCAAACCTGAAAAATAAATGTTGTAAGTTTTGGCTTCAGCTACAAGCTATACCTGAATAATGTCAGGAAACAGATTTGGTTCAAACTGTACATGCTGGTCATTTCTAACAGATAGTGATCAATATCAAGTTTTTTCTTATAGGTTTTTGAAAATCCTTGCAGCAAAGCAAATAGAAGGAATAGAAGAATTGAAGATTTTCTCCAATACTCATTAACAATTATATAATTGAGTTCTTGTAGGCTGCAGTCCAATTATTATTGGAGTTTCAGAAGTTGTAGGTATGAAGATATAAACCACAGAATGTATTGACTCCAGTTCTAAGCAGAGATGTAACCTCATTTAGAAGCTGTAGTGTCACTTTTCTATCCTGAGATATTTTTGAAATTGTATGTTCTTGCTGAATATATCATGACTGAGAATGAATTTTCAGTGAAAATGGTTTTTCTGTAGAAAAATAATCTAATCTCATTTTTCTGAAAAAATTTCATCTATTTATAACACCAAAAAACCATTGTCAGTCTATAGTCTCTCAGAAACATTTTTCTGAATACCCACGGGATGATTATCTTATGTGTAGCTAGCCAGCTCCTGTAATACAGATATGGGCATTCAGAGAGATACTAACATCAGGAAAAGAGCTGACTTCAATACTTTTGAGGGGAATTAACTTTGATTATGTCTAGGAGACACAATCATGAAGTCTAGCTATGAAAGTTCCTAAATATTAGCCCACGGGCAAGAACTGTTTGAAAATCAGAAGGTCAGATGAATTCATCAGACACAGTAATTCACACTGTTCTCAGGTACTGTCTCTGTGGATGTACTGCTTGAAAATGAATTGAATGTGGCTTTTTCTTCTTTCCTGCAACTCCTCAATCACATATTAAAACAGCTGTTGCATATCATTCCGTAGGAAGAAGAACATCCCTGTCCCATGCCCAGCAAAAAGGTTCCAGTCACTGTGCTTGGGTTTCTTTGGGAGCAGAGTCTCAGAATACAGTTATAGTGTCTACAAGTCAATGTTTTCCTTTCATAAAAGGTATTCATGCTAGCAGGCAAAACCTCAAATACATGTATCCAGGTTGATTTTTAAAAAATGTATCTTTTATCGAATGATAGCTTTCATGAAACTCAAAACACTAGTGGTAGTTTTGGGAGGACATATTTCATGTGCTTCAGCACATGCATCAGAGCTGGTTGCTAAAGCTATAATTTCTTCTTGCTCACTAGCCTACTGTGACACTGACAAGTGAATGATTCAAGCAACAATAGCAAGAAGAAATAAGAACAACACTGAAGACCTAAGGATGATAAATGCCCCTCATTTTTGTTCCCAAGAACCCTTTAGATCAGAGGAAGATGAACCTGAGTGCTTCTTGCCAACTACATATGCAAATAGCCAGTGATCAATTAAAGAACGGTGCTATTTTCCACAGCTGTGGGATTGTGATTACAAAAGGGATCGAAACATAGAATCGACTGAGGGAAGACCACCTTGCTAACTTGACAGGGTCACAAGAACACCAAGGAAGTCATTTATTATTGCTATTCATTAAAGAAAGGTTATAGTCATCTTTCTAATTACTTTTCTTACTTAGGACTGCTAACTTTTTCTCAGATTGCTTGTCACTTGTACTGACCTCTGTATAAAATCAATACATTTTTGCATTTTTTCGTGCTCATTATGGTGAAACATGACACTGTCTGGAAATAAAGCATGTCTTTCTTTATAATGGCAGCAAGGAACTAAACCACTGATGATAAAGGTTTAGATTCTCTCTTTTATTGTTTCATTGCTCTGTTCACATGTTCTTGCAACACTCACGTATTGTGACCATTTATGCTTACCACAGAGCTGCTGTAGGATGTTTCAGGAAAATCAGGAAAATACGCAGATCATTCCAATAAGACCTAAGATATTGTCTCCATTGTTTTCTTTCTTAATATGTTGAATAAATAAGAATGGCCATAGAATTATTTCTAAATAAATGCCTTTATCTCTCTTCTTTTTTTTCCCATCTTTGTGTTGAAATATCCAAGTATCCAAAGCTCTTTTTTAGAGTTAAACAATGGTCCGACACCAAGAAATTTGGATCTAAATCTGGATTTAGTTTTTAATGTCTCAAATGTCAGGCATGTTCAGATCAAAGATTACCATTACTAGAGTTCATTTATTTACAGAATTAAGACTGGAGTCCAGTTTGAATATGAATACTAACTTTTGTGCAAGCCCAGGCTCTTGTCATATGGTACAATGTTGCACATTTCCCACTGTTCCCAGTTCTGTTTTATCATCCTAAAAGCCCCAAAGATGGTTACTCTACCAGGGGCTGAGACACTTAGGAGTCTTATTGAAGCAAACAATAGTGGCTGTGGTCCCCTCCAATATTAACAGAAACTCCTAGCATTTTAGGTAAAACACCTTCTGGAATTGTGATCAATATACACTAAGGAGAAAGAGAATGTTAAACTCTAGATGGTTCCGGGAGATCTATAGATTACTGTCTATCTTTCCCAATGAGATAACACTTAACCAATGATTTGAAACAATACAGCTGCAGAAAGCCTCTTCATTGCATCTTTCCCTTCTATACCTTTTTTGAAAAACACACAAGTCTAGAGAACATTTTAAATAAGGTAATTACTAAAGCAATTCACGTTATGAAAATGTAAAGAAAGCAAAATTGCAATCATTTAGAATGGAGCAAAGGAACCTCTTTGTTTTGAGACTAAGACTGAAAAACAAAAGCAACTTTTTTTTTTTTATGGTTCTGAATGACTGCAAGAATTAGAAAGCAATAAGCATTCAACAGCTATTCATATACATTGTAAACGTTTATTTGATTTTAGTAGCAAAAAGGCTAATTGCATCCTGAGCTGTATTAAGAGGAGCATGGACAGTAAATTGAGGAAAGTGATTATCTCCCTTAATTCAGCACTCAGTAGACTGCTAGACTACTGCATCCAGTTTTGGCCCTCCAGTACAAGACAGACTTTGATATACTGGAGCACATTCAGCAGAGGGCCACCACGACAGTTGGGGCTGGAGCACTGACCCTCTGAGGAGAAGCTGAGGGAACTGGGCTTGTTCAGCCTGGAGAAGAGGCAGGTTTGGGGGCACCACACAGCAGCCCCCAGCACTATGGGGGAGGTCATCGAGGAGACAAAGCCAGGCTCTTCACAGTGGTGCATGGCAGGCAGGCATAAATTAAAACAAGAGAGGTTCTCACTGGAGAAACCTTTTCCCCTCCCATGAGGACAGCCAGGTAGTGGAATGGGCTGCCCAGAGAGAGCTTTCAAGACCCCACTGGATAAAGCCCTGAGCAATGTGGCCTGATCTCTTAGCTGACCCTGCTTTGAGCAGGAGATTGGACTACAGCCATCATGAGGTCCCTTCCACCCCAAATTATTCTTTTATCCTATGGTAATAGTGTAGGCATGGTGGATATTTAAAGTGGGCCTAAACATAATGATGAACAGCAATTTTAAAAATAATTGTGGAGAAAAAAAGTCAGTTTTTGAAAAAAAGAAAAAAAGGCTTTTCCTATCACAGAAGATATTTGGTATAAAAATTAAAAGTCTGCATTACTGGTTCTGCCTATAAATAAAGTATATACAGAAAAGGCATGTTATAACTTTGTGTTTTTACCAGCTCATATATGGAATTATTAGTGTTTTATTTGTGGTTTCAGAGGAGTTGCCGTTTTATTCTCTTACTGACCAAAGTTTATCATTTTGACAAATCAGTGAATACAGTTTTTCCCAAGGGATTGGATTCTGCTCTCAGTTATACTGGTGTTGAATACAGAGTAACTCCACTGAATGTAATACCTGAGAGAGATGTTATTTGAGAGTCTTGGAACCTAATAGATTTATTCTAGATAGTGGCTAGCTCAGATAAGAGCAAAACGTGACCTTTAGACTGTAGCACTTTCTATGACAAAAAGGATTTGTGCTAGGTAAATAGAAAGTCAGGAGAACTTTGCCTTCTTATTCATTGTAAATCATTATGAAAAGCTGATGACTGAAGTGCAGATTCTTCCCTAGGTACTTTCTTCCATGACAAGAAAAAGAACAGCAAATTTAACTGATATAAATTTTTTGGCAGTATGTTAAAATTGACATAGATCTAATGATTTGTATTCATGGTAGAGTCTGAAACTACCAGGAGCTACAATTCATCATATTTCTAATTTTACAGAGGCACAGATGGCTGTCCACTCTAGTGGTCCCAACATTACTGAGTTAAACATGGAATGGAATGATTGATTAAAAAATGTAATCAGACATTACTGCTTGTAATTGTGATTAATATGAGTTTACTATTTCTGACAATAATTACTTTTTTCCTCCCTCTTTAACAGAGGAATAGAAAGTATTATAAGCCCAAAAATTCAAGACAGGCTTTAGGGCCAAGTGAACAATTAATTGTAATCGTAAAAATAAAAACTGCTGTTAGCACTATACTTTTAGGATGGTTTAGGGATTCCTATTATCCTTTTGATAACTGGGTGGCTGTTTTTTCACAGCTAGCAATTGTTCCTTTTGGGAAAGTGACAGCTAATAATTTGCTTATATATTATCCTTTGTACTGTTTTTAAATTATTTTGCATGCTTACACTTTCAGTGGTGCCTAGTAACAGGATTTTTTTAAGATCTTTGTACATGGCTTTGAAGTTAAAAACAATTTATATTCCCTGGGGCAATTAAAAATTAGTGGACTGATTTCTATTAATGCTTTTAGCATTCACCACAAGCACAGTTAATGGGTTCACTTGGCTTTGGATCGAGCCTGTATTTCTCACTTAGAGGATCCACATAGTCAAACAGAAATCAAACATGTTTTGTGATACAATCCATGACTTATGTGTGGCTTCCTTGTCTTTGGATGAGCTTGCGAAATCCTACACTTAAACTGACAGTATGTCTTTTCTTTCTTAATTTGTCCCCAGAATCAACAATCAATAAAAAATGTTGGTCATTGCGCCTTCTTCTTTCCAAAATTTAAAAGAATGTTTAAATTTAATCAAAGCATATTAATTTTGAAGAAAAATGAAAAGGTACACTGGAGTAAATCATGTCTAGCTTCTATCTTTTGTTTAGAAGATTTAGTCTTTTAAGCACCACAAAAGAAGCCAAAAAATAAGTTTGACCCAGATGCCTGAAGTGGGAGAGGAGAAAAGTATGGGAACTATGGGAAAAACTATAGGAAAAACTATGGGAAAATCGAAATATATAGGGATTCCTAAACTATTCAGTAAGATAAGGCTGAAGAAACAATAATATATGTGATCCCACAGCCCACATGGTAAGTTTTAAACAACAAGCAAAGATATCCTGAGTTTAGGGCACTAGACCTGGATGTCATTGTCTGCAAATATTTTCTCAGTGTATTTTGACAAATATTTTCTTCTGTTTCCTGTCTGTCATATCAAAGTTAAGTTAGTGAATGAATACTGAAACATTATGACACATGGAGACTGTGAGGCAATGTGAGACAACATGTCAGTAGTCAAAGGTGTAGAATAATATGTTCTCCATTGCTGGCTGAGTTCAGTAGATCTGCTGACCTAATAATACATGAGGAGTTGTCCAACAAATCATGACTGAAATCTGAGTGTTTAGCCTAAGAATAAGGACATGGTTGCAGCCTTCATAATGCCAGATCTCTTTCAAACCACATATGCATTTGCTTGGTTATAATAGAATTTCCAAACAGGGAATATAAAATTTAGAGTAGAGACTTCAGAAAGGTTCTGCACATAAATTTTAGGATGCATGTTCAAGCTAAGATTTATAATAATTGATGCTTTCTTTTGGAGAAATTAAAAACCATCAATAAAATATGTAAAAAATTAATTAGTATTTAATTACTCTTCAGCCTTTTACAGTAAATAATGTTAAATAAAGAGGTTAACACAAAAACAGCCACTACTTATAGAAGCAAGTGGAAACCCATTGACTTCAAGATTATTCTGTTCCTTTGCTATCTTTGCCTTTTGTGATGTCCTTATTTTCAATTCATTCATGTGCCTTAGTTTTTTTTTATCTTCTGGCTTTCCCATTCACTTTCCCTACATCCTAGATTTTTTTTTTCCCCTGACATATTACACTATGATACAATTTGTTAATGAGATTCTTCATTTTTATATCCCCAATGGAACACATTTTCACTCCTCATCTTTTCTTCTGACACACGATCTGGTCTTCACTAAGCTGTGGGACACAGGTGGTGGAAACACGTGAAGGAGGAAGCTAAACATAACAGTTAGGCAAAGGCAATGTACACAGGAGGTTTGCTGATTCAGAGCATATCTTGCGCTGCCTTTGGCAGCCAGACCTTACAAAGCCCAAGGCAGAACTTAGCTCCGTCTCCCCTGAGCAGAATCCTGGTAGTCAGCTTCTGTGGCCTTGTTACCACTGATTCTCTGAGGGTGAATTAGCAAGTACAGTTCTTTCCTCAGGTGCAGGAAGGTTTAGATTTTCTTTTACTTTACCCGTAGGGATAAATCCTTTTAATTTTACTCCCCCCCCCCCCCAATCTTAATCTGTATGTCTGTTTCTGAATCTTTTTTTTCTCTCTTATGACTTTGCACTTGCTGCCTATATAATACTCTGTTTTTCTTTTTTCCTTCTTTACTTCCTTCCAGTCTTGCAATTCGTGTTGCTTAAACTTGGCCCACTTTTCCTTTCCCTTCTGACCACGCAGCCAGTGTACTGTGCTGGACAAAATTATCTCAAGCTTTGACATTCACCTGTGAAAGGACAGTATTCTGTTTTTTAAGACAAAAAGGCTGAAACAATTGGGTCACCTTTGTTTATTCACCTTAAGGAAGTAATTCTGTGTCATGTGGGATGACTTGGAAGGCTTGATTCAGATGCCTAAACATAGTTAGCTAATGCCATCTGAGATGCTCTAGAGTGACTGAGGCATCCATAGAGCGCTTGTGGATATAGTACAACATCTGTAGAAGACCTGGGTCCTTCTGGAACAGCTGGAGGCCAAGAAGAGTACCTTAAAGCACCTCAAATGACACTGGATACCTATGCTTAGGCACCTGAATCAAGGCTAAAATAACAAATGTTCTTATGGAAGATCTTACTGAGTAGAATTACTTAAAATTGTTAGAGGTTTTCTTTCAAGTTTATGTTAAAAAAGAGAACTATTTTCTTCTTTATTTTCTGTTTAATGAGATCGGCTGCTTATGTTCACATCTAAGCTTGTTTCAACTGCGGGTTTAGCGTCAAGTGGGGACATCTATCTAAAACACACTGATGCTCTTAAATTCATCAAAACAGAAGGGTGGATGATAAGATGTGGTGTGAAGAGGAAGGCGGGGTGGTAAGACTTCTGTGGCTATGTACAACTTTCCCCAAAACATGATCAACCCTCTGTAATTACAGCTGTTATATGCTGTATCACATGTTGCTGAAGGCTGCTATCAAGAGAGATGGCTAATTGGCTATTTGATTAATAGCTCTCCACTAGTCTCCATCTGTAGTGAGATTTAGCCTACTGTTCTTAAAGCTGGTGGAGGCATACCTCACCACAGTGTATCTGTACAGAGCTGAGAAATTTTTCATGGTGAAAAAGTTGCGAGTGAAGAAAAGGTCTCAAGTATATGTAGTTATTGTCAGAACGTCATGGATCTTTGCCACTGACCTGAAACTCTGTTTTCCCAATCCTACAGTATCTATATTCTCCTTTTAAAGAAAGCATTTTCAATTTCTTGTCTTGCAAAGAGAAAGAGAGAGAATGGAAAAAAAAAAAAAAGAAACCTTTCCAAAAGTTCAGTGATAGAAAAGAAGATGATGGGAAATATGATATAGACCTAGACTAGCCAAAGTGAATGAGGGCAGGGCAATAGCATAAAGCCAGCTGTAACCTCGGGAGCTATGGGACAATGAAAGTGCCTATAGCTCTCCCTTGTATACTTACTACCCAGAGACAAGTGTAGCTGATCAGGTAGTTGTCCATCTGCATAACCCAGATTTTAGAAGTGCTTTAACAAGCTGGCATAGGATGTCAGTTAAAAATAAAACCAGAGCCTGCTTAACTTTCCCTTATTGCAGCTAACTAGATCTATAACTAATGCTTCTACAGGTATGCTATCCTATCAGGATGTGCATGTTTTTTGCAATGAATATTTTAACTTGGGAAAAATGATAATGCATGAAGTAAAGTAAGATAGTCTATTAAATACTATTGTGTCAGAAGAGGAGACTGCAAGGAATAAAGGACATAAATAAATGATAAAGACAATGATGGGCACATACTATCTTTATTTATTTTTGGTACCAGACAACTAATAAAAAGTCTGTGGATAGGATAAATATCAAAATATGTAACATATTTCTGTATTTGTATTACTTGTTCTTAAAGGTTATCATAACTCTGCTAAAAGCTGATATAAATTGCTACCTGGAGGAAGCATCAGCAGTGGACAACAATGTGCACCTACAAAGCACTCTTTATATCCCTGAATCCTAGCAACTAGCACCATACTTATTAACTACCCTTTTGCAGTCTGTAGTTCTCTAACAAGAAACTTACAGCTTATTCACCTGGCCAATTTTATAAAGACTTTCCAAAAGACTTGAAAACTGAGAAAATATTTGGAGAAGCACAGTGGAAGGGTCTTACAGAATAAGCCCTCCCAGATTTTGTATCAAGTGCATAGAGAGATAGTAGCCACGGCCAATGCAGATACATCAGTTTCTTTGCCTGTACCAGATGCACACACAAATTCAGGCAGCAGCAAAGGACAGGAAAAAAGTAGCACATCCAACTGACATGCAACAGTTCTCTATCCTGTGGCTAATTCCTGTCTACAAATTAGAATGCAGATTTCCTTTGCACTGCGTAAGTTTGGTACATCTTGAATCTTTGATGGTAATGTCAGTGTAAAGTTAAAACTTTATTCTTCAGAACAGTCTCATTATCGTGTTTCACCTGCTTCTCCCAGTGATCACTTCATACTTTTTGAACATTTGACCAGATCTCTGGAACTTCAGAAAAAATGCCCATCCCTTTAATTTTATTAATTCTATTCCCACTGGAAGAATTTTTATTCTAACATTTTAAACCTAAAGTTTTAGTTAAACTGTACCTTTGTCTCTCTTGAAAAACTTTTATATATAAATACATACATATATATATGCATATATATACAATTATTGCTCAAGATCAATTCTAACTTCTATGATCAGCTGTGGGAAGTTTTCCACATGTACATAATTTATTTACAGTGCCTGTGATATATTTTATATGTTAAAATCACTGCCACATTATCTCTCCACTCTTTTTTAATAATACAGCTTAATTTACTGCGAACACATCTTCAAAATTATTTACCTGCCTGTCATATGTGGAACATGGGTGGATGTAATGGGAGTAGGAGATATCATAGCCGTTCCAACTTTTTTCACTTAAGCACCCCAAGGCTTCAGTATTTTTTACTTTATCTTTTGTGAGAAATTAGATGCTTTGTCAATACAAGCAAAGAAATGGCTTACAATATCCAAGGAAAAGTATAAAGAAAAACATTGTTGTTTTCCACATAGCTTGTAGGCAATATATTATTTCAGAAAACAAATTCTCTGACAGAATTATTTACTTTGTATCGCAGGCTGTGAATTCAGTTAAAAACCTATAGTTTTATGCCTCACAAATATTTTCCTGTTGGGAATGTAAATAATGATTTACTGGCAAATGAGGTTTCAGCTATAAAACTTTCTAGTTTTCAAAGCAGAATGAGAGTTTTTCTTTAGAAAAAAATAGTTTCAGATTATTTAAGTGCGGAAAAAATTAAAATATGCATGCTTGTGGGTGAGGACCATACTATATTTAGCATGATCCTTTGAAGATTATATACATAGGAAAGAACATTTTTTTGAAGTACATGTGGTAACAGCAGGTGTGACTTCTACTTAATAACAAAGACATTGTGTGAAACCCATGCCAAAGCAGAATATAATGCTCTGATAAAAATGCAATTCGTTTCTGCTGTTTTAAGAACAAAGAAAAATTACTATGTGTCCTCCCAGCTAGTCTAAATTAAATTTATAACAATCAATAGCAATGGGGAATATACAGCAACTCCTGTACTAGCCAACAAAATTTCCCATGCACATTGAAATATATTGTAACCTTAAGGATTAAACAAAGGAATACATTTGATAAAGACCCACATCTTAAGGATAAGGTCTGAAGAATGTTTAAGTGTCAGAAAATGTCAGGAAATACTGGCATGCAAAAGGAAAAAAAAAGAGGGTTACAACACATCTAAGGCAATAACATGCTCTTTCACCTGTTCGGTTGAAAGGTGGGACAGATTTGCAAAACTATTGTTATAGCCAACTTTAATATATTATTGCATCTACTGTAATCTTGCGCCTTTCCCACAGTGTTGTATACACAGAATGGTGCACCATCTAGGAGCATGAAAATCACATTTGTCAATGGACATAATTGCTGCCAGGAAATAGAAAACACATAAAATTGTGAAATGAAACAGGACAAAATTTAAGAAAAACATTAGCATCTTAAAGGTCTTGCAGAGGAGCACTTCCAAAGGAACCAGCTTAAATTTATCAAGGGTATTCTTATATACCTCTTTGCTGACAGCTGCACAGTTTATAATTTTTTTCCAGAACTTCTGCAGTATCATTCAGAGTGGGTCCATTGCCTAAATACTGCTTAGTCATTAGAAATAAATGTACTATTAACATGCCAACACGTTAAAATGCCTAAATTACAGACGGCTGCACTGGAAAGACTGAGCTACATGAGTGTCCTTTCTCTCAGCATCGCTGAGTTGGGATGTTTGTTCTGCCTAAGGGCCTTTTGGTGCTGCTCATTAGTGCCAATGTCACTTTGTTCAAAAGGTGACGTGCCAGTGTGCATGTGGTGAGAGGAAAAAGCATACACCTATCAGAGTGCCGAGCCCACGAAAGCAAGACCCTCCAGTTTTGTTGCAATTTACGTTTACTTCAAAACAGCGACTAACTGCTCACTAAAATTGAAATTTGGATCAAAAGAAATATGCCCGAATCCAAATGGCTTAATTAGAAATATTTTGCATTTATATTAGAAGATTTCTTCGACCTTTTTTCAAAGAAACAGATACACAGTTTTAAAAGAAATCCAAAAACTTTTATAATTTTCAGTTTTCTCTTTTCTCCCCTTGCTTGCCTTATTGTTGCCATTTAGAAAAAGGGAGCAATGGGAAAAAAAAACAGGGGAAATATGAAAATCAGTCAAAAACAAAATACTTCGGAAAATGCCTGAGGCGCTGAAGAGCTCTACAATGGTGATTATAAAAGTGTCAGCACTTGTCAACAAATAGACCCATCTGCTGGAAGTTCTAGTTGGCCTCAGTTTCATGGAGATCCTGAAAAATGTGAGAAACGGCCATAAAGAAATTTGTACATTTAAATATCTTGTTTAACATTAATTCGGAATGGTTGCTATCACATAACATAACTCTACCAGAGGCCAGAGGAGGGCATTTGAAACATGCAGCTTTTAAAACAAACACCAGGCCTAATGCCAAAGAAATAAAACTTACAGCTTGACCATTCAGCTGAGGAGATGAAAATGGTGTTCTTGAGACAGCTACACCACTGAACTCAACCATTTCAGCTGACTGGTGCTTCAAAGATCGGAAAGTTAATAAGAGTTTAAGGTAATGCTCTAACAATGATAAGAACTTACTATGTGCATGGCCTTGCTTCATCAGAGAGCTGTGCTCTGAGTGAAAAATGGATGTGCATCTATTCACCTATGGACCAGTTGACTTGTTAGAGGACCTTTCTCCTATTTTCTATAACTCAATACACTTAAGTTTAAGCTATAGTTGAAACCCACCTTACAAAATAAACTTCTAATATTCTTATCTGATATCACTATAATTATCTAGCATGACACAGGTCGAGCTTTAGTATCATCATATGATTTACCTAAATCATTTTTATGTCATCATTGTCGCAATATACTCTATAATATCTTGTTCTTTTTTTGACTTTTACCTTCTGACAAAACAATTTCCCGTGTGCACTGAGGCTGATGAATTGTTATTTGAACAGGTAAATCTTGAAAGTATCACTTAAAATCTCAACTTGTGTTTTATAACAAATAAACCAGTTCAGACTATTTAACATTTTTATTTAGTCAAAGACATTTATACACTTTCTTTGAAGTACTAACCTAGGGGATGCATAAAAGCTGCGAAAGTTAAAAAGTCCTTTATTTTGAACAAGGCAATTTTCAGGTTTAAATACACCAAAAAGTATTTTCTGAACCCTTAGAATAATTGGTCATTATAAAATTTCTTTTCCTTTCTCCTCTGTTATGTCAGGTGCAACATTAATTCATTCTTAAGTTTTATCCTTGGCAATCATTTTTCATCAGTTTCTCAAGGGCTACCTGGCACTGCAGCTTGAGATTCAAAGCTTTTAACTTCTTCGATTCTGACTTAGCTATCGGGTTCTTGAGAGTAATTTCACTTATAGAAAACAGAGTTGCAAATAATATATATTTTAGTGTTCTGAACTCTGCCAAGGTTTTACAATATAATTGTTTCTCCCGCTAATTTGTTTTCTGCAAGCACGTGAAAATAACATTTTATGGGATTCATTGACATTTTTTTCCTCTTTCCTGAATTCTTTTGCAACTTAGTCAAAACGAACAATTTTTGAAAGATAGGAAAGACATAACATAATAAAAAGGAATGTTTCCCAATGTTTATGAAATTATCCTCATAAAGTAAAACCTGTGAAATCGGAAAGAGAATGTATAAAAAAAAAGGCAAATGGAAAGGGATGCATTACTACAGCTCTAGCAAAACTCGGTAGCACTGTGTGAAAGTGTAGTGTGACGGGATATTTTGTTCCATCTTTCCCTCTACTTTGACGCAGCCAATTACAACTACAGCTTAGTTAATATAACTTTTGCCGTTGGCGGCGAGAGGCGGGAGGCTGCGCGGGCGCTGAGCGCGGCGGCTCGGGGCTGGCGCGGGCTCCCTCCCCGCGGCCGGAGCCGGGCTGCGCTCGCTGCCGCGCCGGCCTCGCGGCCAAGCGCCCGTCGCCTCCGCGGCGTGAGCTCGAGCTCTGCCAGCGCCGCCCGCGGGAAGGGTCTGGCAAACCGCGGGAGCCGCT
>NW_020449864.1:222994-237627 GCF_003343035.1 Apteryx rowi | reverse complement strand
GGAGGAAGGGCGCGGCCAGCGCCGAGCTGCCCTGCGGCGCCGCCTCGGGGCGCGGGTTCGCCTGCGGGGGCAGCGCGGCGCCCGGGGACGCGGCACGGACTGGGTGGGGTAAATCCCCCAATTTTAACTTTATAACCAGTGAGGCTTTTGTCTGTACTAATTAGTTAATTAGGACTATCGCACTGTTAAAATACTACTTGGACTGACAACAAATCCTGAACTCCACGTACGCCGTGCGTTCTCTTTTGCTCATAACAAGATTTTGTGCGTAACACAGCTGTCGTGTTTCTGTTGCCATTCCTGGAAGCTGAATTTCACAGAGTAATGTTTCTGCTTCAGACAGGGTACAGTTGGATGTCAGTGGTAACTTTCCTGCAGTGAAAATATTTCAAGGTAGCAGTTCTGGGAATCATATCATGGTACAACTGTCCACAAATATTTTGCAGGTTACTATTAGCAGTTCATATTTTACCTCATAATCTGTTTGGGGCTAGGCCACATTTCAGGATCAGATTTCTCTTGTAGCAAGAAGAAAGAAAAATAAATTTCCAGATACTGTGGTTATATTGGTATGTATTTAAGATAAAACTCTCGATGAAAGAAAAAAATAGCTTTTCTAAAGGACAATGTTTTGTGCCCTGCTGCAAAAAAAGGGATGTCTAAAAATAAGTGAGAACCTGATCCATAGGAAAGATACTTTCCTTTTAGAAGACATTTGTTAATCATCTACTGATAGGTCACCCACTGGAAGTGTTGGGATTTATAGGTGTATGTCTGGGATGAGAAATAAAGTATTCCTGGTTTTCATTCTTGATTTAGTATTTCAAAATTACATCATTATATCTCACCATATCTTGCATCGGACTGCATTAAAATAAGCCATTGAGCCAAAGGATATTACAGCGAGTGTTGAATAAGGGCCATGCCTTATCATGCAATAATAGAAATGCCTGTCAACACTACAGTTACTTGATACAGTACTGGCTCATGAGGGTAGGGTAGCTGGAAACATGAAATGCCATAAGAAAAAAAATGATTTAATACACTTGACTGGCCTCTAAGTTCTTTCTTTCTTGTCAATACAAATTCTTTCTTTGTTGAACGTAATAACAAACAGAATATTAGAGTAGATGTTGCTTGCATCCTTTCAGTTAAGGGTCTGGCAATATTTCCTTGAAATACTGCACCCCTGGCTTTGTGGGTTTATAACTGAGCTGTGAGATCTGCATTGTGCTAGAGGTTTTATGAGCTACTTTCCATACGGGAAAAATAATGTACAGATGCAGCCAGCACATGGAAAAAAAATTAACTGAAAACTCAACTTTGGAGTCCAATGCAGTAAACCTCCCCCCCCCCCCCAAATTCTGAAGCCATTAAAGCATGCAAACCTCAGAAAAAAACAATGGTTGTGGGTTTTTTTCCCCAAAATATGTTCCATGTATGACAGCTGCAATCCAACAAATGCAGTGACATCATGGGTCAACTTGCTAATTGGCAAGATCTAGCAAGAAGAGAAAACAGACTGCAGCATTCCCTGGGACTTCTGCAAGTAACAAAGAGCTGATTCACACTGCTTCCTGCATAACCTCCAAAATACTGTCATTATCAAAATGTTCTACATAACTATTTCTATGCTGTTCAACTCACATTGCATCTACCTTTGCAAGTCAGCTATCTGTAATGTTTTCTCTCCCTCGAAGTTACGTTATCATTTTGGACAGTATACTTTTCAACTAGCCACAGGAATTTAGATAAGTAGTAGTCTGCTTCTTTCTGACTACACTGATTAGATTAAAGATGATGTCTCCCCTTGTGAATCTTAAATTTCAGGAAATATTTGGTAGGCTTCTCACAGAAGAAAGTAACAAACAAGCATCTACTTAACCATGAAACTTTTTTTTTTTGACCCTGCTTTTTTTCCTTTACAATATACTTTATTAAAAAAAAAAAGTTAACATATATCACTGTATCATTTGCAGTAGCTTTATTTCATCTAAACTGAGGAAAACTGGGGTTTTGTCCTGCTAGCCTCACATTTTAAAGTGGCAGGAACCCTTTTTAATGATCCTATGAAAATAGTTTCTGTTCATACTTGCAGCCAATGTTCTTTTATATTCAAATCTGTATTTTTAATAATAGAATCCAAAGCACAAAGCACAGTTTTGCCAGCCCCTAGCTTTCAAAAATCATAAGCCAGGCCACTAAGACAATGGGTTGGGACTTAAAAATCAGAAGAACTGCCCTCCCCCCCAACCCCCCCCCCCTTTTTTAGATTTTTCTATTTGCATCTAGGATTTTTTTCAGCTTTCATTAGAGATACCTATGTTCAACATCATTGCAGAACCCTGAAACCACCTTTTGTTCCCTAGTGATATCCATGGTTCAGACAGCGAGGCTTCCTATGCCATGAATGCAAAGATGCAACAAAAGAGGAAATTCCTGAAATCTTGTATGTCAAGCTTGGATGTGTCTAAGCTAGTTTGTAGGAAATGCTTATGAACTTAGGGTAAGTTCTCACACTCAGTAGGAGTTAGGCACCTAATTTTAATGAGGAGGAATATTTCTCACTCTTCTCTAGTTTCAAAGCCATCAGTGTCTCTTGAATTAGATGCTTAATCTCTTTTTTGCCTCCCCAAACCCCCAAACTGAAACAATCTGATCTCCTTCTCTCTGTTACATGAATGAACAAAGAACGGAGTGAAAAACAGCAACGAAGGATTTCCTCTAGGACATTCTCCTGACAGTGAAAACGAAGTTCAGTTCTTTGACCTGAGGTACAGAGAAGAGAAGGGTTACAAGTTAGGGTTTCCCACCCTCTTTGATACCAGGTAAGAGATGAGAGTCCAGTAGTCTCCTTCTACTCTTTGTGTTTTATAACATGCTTGTTCTAGAATCTTGCAAGGAAAATAGATGGAGGAATGCAGGGAATTAAAACCTTTTGAAGATAGTCAAGTCTTGCTAGTGTTGAGTGTATGCTTAGCACCAGAAATTTATGCATCTACTGGCTTTTCTATTGGAAACAAAAGGAATCTGGGTAGCCTCCCCCTACCAAGTACTTGTTTTTCATGTGAATTCTTATGGACATTTCTAGCACTGTCTTTTGGGATCATTCATATGATTTGTATAGATTTAGGCATTTTATTTTTCATTTTATCTTTAAAAGTGTTTGTTCACAAATAACTAAAAAGAAGCAGATGTGATTGAAGTCAGGAGTGGTTTTCCAATTTAGCATCTCTACCTCATCAAAATTAAAAGTGCACTGCAGAGTAGTGTAGCGTAACATAAAATATTTATATCACATACCAGAAAGGCTTCCTGCAGAGTAACAATAGAAGTATGACCAAATTAATCCGTGGTGTAATTCTACTTTGTATTTTAAACATAACTTCACCCCCAGTAATAGAGACAGAAATCACAGGCATCTCAGCCTTCCACAGTTTGTTAGAATATGCCTCTTATGTCAGGTTACACCAGTTAATTCTGAGATAAAGACAAATAAATAGAAGAGAGAAGAAAGATACATAAATGAAGTTTTTGTGACAGGCAGTTCAGTACCTGGACATTCATTCACTGCCTATCTTTCTAAGGGTGTTGTGTATATACTGGCTACTTCAAGGGGACGTCATAAGAGTTCTGGCTCAGATTCTGAAGTATTTTTTTCATGGGATGCTGTTTACATTCTGGATTTGTGATCGTCTTATCCTAATCTTACAGCATTCTTGACACTACAGCAATCTTGACACAGTCAAGCCTGATACATCATGGTGGTGCTGGCACTGGCAAAAGGGCTTCAGGGAATAACCTCAGTATTGGAAGCATGTGCATACAGGCTATACTATGGCCACAACAGCCGCAGGAATAAAGTGTCCATTCAAGATGAGCTATGGATAGAGTCGAGCCAAGGAGCAGCAAGGCTAAATGGGGGGTTGTTTTTCCCGAATAGTCAAAACCTCATAGGATACATAGAATGAGAGACACAACGGACAGTAGCTTTCAGATTTCTTGCAATTGCTGTGAGCCAAACAGCTGCAGATGACAAACTAGGGAATATATTATCTCCCCTCTGTCCCAGTAGTCCATATATCAGAAGTAAGATATACCTGCATAGTTCATTACAGTCAGAAGTGGGTATGCCCTGGCTATATTCCCAGCTTGAATACTGGAGTCATTTCCAAACCAGAAGGCTTGTAGCCACAGTTAGCATGGGAATGTCCTGAGAGGGAGGGTTGAGTTGCTTCTCTCTCTTCCTGCAGAGCATTGTACAGATTTATATATAGATAAGTCCCAGTTCTTTGTATGTTCCTTGCCTGCATTTGTGGGTTGATAAGACAACTGTTTTCAGTGTTTGAGGATGTTCAGTCATTTGTCAAGTGAATTAATGTCCAGTGTTAAGTAAAGAGAAGTTACTTAATTCATAAATTATAAAGTGGAGGCAAAATCTCTTAATTCATGGCTTGCTTCAGAAATACATTCATAAGTTCAGCCTAAAAGAGGGGTTAGAAAGGTCGATAGATATTTCCTGTCCATTCCCACTATTACTGCTTAAATAGCAGAGGCTGGTTCTATTTTGAAAAGGAAAGAAAGGAAGCATTTCAATGTAGACATTAAAAATCTCAAAAAAAACCCCAAAATGCAATCTCAGATAATAGGAAAGAAACTGAAGAAACATGTTAAAGAATAAAAGTGCTGTGAAGCACTTGAACAATGAAAAAGTTTATGAAATGTTTTACTGCTTTTGTAATTTAAGATGCATTACACAGTTTACTTTTATATAACAAAGTTTATAAAAGTAGAAAAACTCGCTATGCAACATCAGTGTTGCCTACACTGGCAATTTTATTCTTATGATTATGATATTTGGGTTTTTTTTTGAAGTGCTAGATTCCAACACTACTACATTTAATGTGAACCTCAGTTTTCATTTAAAATAAAAAGGCCTTGTAATTTAGAGAAAAGCATGAACATACACTAAATGTTCAAAAACCAGAAAACAAATAAAAAGTGCCTAGTAAGTATGACTTAAAAATGAATAAAACTGCAGGTATTTTAAACCAGTCAAGTCATTCATAAGGGTTCTTTTTCAATTTCTGAGCAGCTGAGATTGTCAGTTATGCGCACCCCCCCCCCCCCAGTTTTATCATGAGGTAACACAGGGAGCTGAACCAAAATCTTCAAGTTCTGATCTCATCATTGAGCTCATATTTATGATCCTTAGAGGTCCTTAGGTGTTCCTCCTTCATGTTCCACTTTTTTTTGCAAGAAGACAACACTACCTACAGTGTCAGAGCCCTGTCAGGATCTCAGTCACTTTAGTAACAAAACTTTTGAAGGCTGAATTTTTTGGGGAAAATGAAGACAACTGAATCTATCCAGCAAACCTCCAGACCCATATGCTGTCTTGTGAGATCTTCTAAATGGGGAAGGGTGTGGGTTCTTATGTTGATGTTTTTTCAAATTTACATACTTGGACAGTAAAGACAAACCAGTAACACTCATTTTATTTTTGTAATGCCTTCTTAACAACTAAATTGTTAAAGACTTTATGAGAGACTAAACAGTTAAATTGGAACTTACGACAAACGTAGGCACAGAAGTCTAGCACTGCATAATATTCTGTGTACCTTTGCTGGTATCCTGAGAATTCACAGACATCTAAAATTAGACACTGTGCAAAATGAAACAAAGCAGATGTAGGAATCTTTCAAGTTGTTAAACCATATCTAAGAGAGAAAGGAAAAATGTTGAAACTGCACCTAAGCCCTCAGGGGAACCTAAACATGTTTGCTGTAAGTCAAGCTGTCTCTCTGAACTCGCATCGGTTACAACATTGCGTCAGGAAGTGAGGGGTCTCTTAAGGCCTCTCTTTCAGAAGGTTTGAACTGATAGCTCCTTCCTCCCAGGCTTGGCGTGGACATTCAGTCCCTCCTCTGAAAGTAAGTGTGTTGAGTAGTGTAGGAATCAAAAGGAACAAAAAGGAAACATCACTTTAGACCCCATTCCTAAAATTATTTTTTTAATCCAGTGACCACCTAATGTAAACTACACAAATCTTTGCGGGACAAGCAGAGCCCCAAGACCCTGTACTTGCTCCCCAGTTTGCCAGAAGCTGACAGCCAGGGACTGTGCAAAGCCCCATGTTCTTTGGAGGCTTTAGGGCAATTCAAATTTTTGGGCCTGCTCCATGGTACAGACTGAGATCCCTGTTCATCCTGAAAAGTTTTACTTGGCAGCTGCTAGTATCCTAGGAAGCATATTTAGTCTGGGAAACCTTTGAAATACTTTTTTCAGATTCTGCTTCATATGTAGTTTCAAAATATTGAATAAGAAATTCTCAAATTAAGCCATTTCTCTCTAGGTGCCTAAGTCTTAGTTCCATTTTTTTTCTGAAAGTAAGGAGTTCAAACAAAAACACTTTGAAAACTTGGGACTAAAGTAATGGGAGGCAACGCAAGTTAGTCACCTAATGTACATAGGTGCTTTGGGTACACATCTGTACTGTCATGCATTTGAAAAGCTTTACAAAATATAAGGCTTTGATTCATATGTATAGAAGCAAACAGCTGGACTGTTTTAGAGAAGTTAGCTCTGAACTGTGGTAGAAAACAGATCACTGAGGGGTATTAGCATCTTCAGCTGCTGAAGCAAGTTTGCCCGATCTCATCTACCAGCCTGGCAGCTCCTAAGTCACTTAGATATTTTTGAAAATGTTATCCAAATTCTATTGCAACTGACAAAAGCTGAGACTCTAGAGACCAATTTGGAGGTAATTTTGTGCCTGCTGTCTCTGACTACTTACTTCATCAGGCCCCTCATGTGGCACACTCCATGCTTTGAGATATACTTAAGAGTTTGTTATGTCTGTAGTGCTTGAAAGATGAAAACCGCTATAGAATAATGAACTTTAGGATGCAATTACTCTGATTATACTTCACAAAATATCCTTTAATAGCCTAAAAAAGACTCTATTACTACAGGTAGAGTACTTATTTCTAGCAGAAGTGTCATAGATCTTGTTGATATTCTGACTTTGACTCCACTGAATGAAAGGAAGGCTAAACACTTCTAGTTCTTTCCATGTAGCTATTACTCTTTTCCCTCTGTTTTGATGTTGTTTTTAAAAATGACATAGTAGGATGTGTTCCCCTCTTCAAAGTAAAATTGATTTTGGTTGTCATATAGAAGTAACTTGGAATATCTTGAACTAGTAAAATTACTTAATTTGACACAAAATTGTCAGTATTAAAGCTTTTCAGCATTTTTATGTTTAAAGTCTCTTTCATCACAAAGTCCCGTATCCTACACCTCCCCATATAAAAGTTTTCACATCCTATGACCCTACCCTACACTCCAGCTCCAAACCATCTGCCCCATCAGTTCCTTTTCAAATTCTTTTCCCCTGTCCCTCTCCCTCTCATCAATTTTGAATCCAAATTGGAGAAGTTCCTTTTCTTTCCCCTCTGTCTGAGAAAGGGTGTAAGTGATTCACTAGACTGATTCACTGCAGTCAGACAAGGGGTCAGTCCTGTGCTTTCTACTCTAATGCATGATTCTAGCTAATGCACAGTATGTAGAAGGAAACAGCTAGAATGGCAGAACAGCTTCATCTGGCTCTCGGGAGCTGGGAATATGTTCAATGTAATTGGAAACTGAAGGGAATTTGTCTGCTAAAATCTGCTGACAGTGCACTGCAGTGATTTTAGGTGATAGTTAATGAGGACTCTGTGTTGGAGCTCTCAGCTAAGATGCATCTGTAGTGTAACTGCAGATACACTAAGACGTTTCCAAACACATAAGGTAAGAACCATGTTTTTTCTCTCTGGCTGCATGTGACATTTTTCTGTAAATACCTGTTGCATATCTGAGTTGAAAGCATGAGTTTAGGCATGAGCATAGGTGTAAAGAAGTTTATTTGACCAGTATAGAGGACTGTCAATTGCAAATAATGTGGAAAAACAGTCAGAAATAGTAGTCTATATCACAGCTCAGGGTTTCTGGTTTTCTTTCCACCTAGTAGAAACTGAGTGATATCCTCTACTGACAAGCACCAATCCAATGAATCTTCACATTTTTATTGAATGGCCCCAATGTACAAAAATGAATTAATGTTTTGTCTTGTTTTAACACTCAGTAATTATATTGTCAGTAAAAAAAACTAGCCAAAGAAAAAAGCACCAAATAATGTAACAACCTATGATTTAAGACTAAACATTAGGAATAATGATTAAATCTCTTTCAGTATTTACATAACTAATCTACATAGTCTGTACCTGGGAGGACATTGATTAGAGCCAGGTTTCTGTCACACACAGTGTACTGCAATGAATAGGAAGCAGTAATCTACTGCAGACAGCTTATGAGTAAAAACACTGCACTACCTCTCTTAAGTGTGTAAGAGATGAGCAGCGGTCCATACCCATTCAAGAGAGGGTTGGATATTTAAAGTCCTTTTATATTAGCTATCCTGAGAGGCAGGGCCCATGTCTATCCTTCTGTGTGATCTGCTCCAGGGCATTAAGTCCTTGTCCGCCCCACCAGTTGATCTAGAATGGCTGTATAGTACTTGGGGCACAGCAGATACATAAAATGGTTCTCCCACCAGATCTTGAACAGAATTTGTTTTTATTCTTCTGGTTATGTGTGAATGACCCTGTCTGGGATTGCTCTTGAATCCTACAACATAAAGCCATGATTCCATATTCCTCTTGTGTCCAGGTTCTTGCAGTCACAAATGACTCCCCTCTATGGCCTCCTTTCCCAGGTCCAGGATGGCTCAAGCCACAGAAGAGCCCAGGTGTTAACTAAATCCTTGTAAGAGTTAATATCTCTTTACAACACATGCCAAAAAAAGAGAGGACAGTCTGTCACCGGACTGTGTGAAGAATTTGCACTGCATGGAAAGAGCTGTGACATAAAGGTATTCGAGTTTGGAAGGCCAGCTGGAGGCTGTTAGAGGTCTGAGCTGGGGGAAAGAGCAAGACTTAGTTTTGTCCTATTCATATTTCCTGTTGCAGTGGAATGAAACAAAGAGCAATCAACTTGATAGTATAGAAACACTCTGTGAGAACTTATTCCAGAGTCATTCTGGATTGTCATACTTTCACAAATGAATCACGTGAACTTAAAGATATTTGGTGCTGATCTGTGTATATTTCAAATCTTTGCTGTTTCTTTTGGGCTCTGCTTTATATCTGACTGTGTTTTTTTTTCCTGGTTTAGACAATGGTAATCCACTAACATTTTGCTTTGTATGCGTTCTTCATCCATGCAGTAAATCAGCAGGCGTCCTTTGAATTGCTGGATGACATGCAACCTTCTAACTTTGCAGGAAGTCTGTAGTGAAGATTTTGCAAGCTTTTTCTTCCAGCTTAGCAATGTCTTTCAAAGTTTTATTGAAGCATTCGATCTGTCTGTTGGCAGGAAAGCAGAATACTGTCTGTATATGAGATTTTTCCTTCTCAGAAAAAAAAAAACTTTTTCAAGATATTCTGAGAAACAGATATCATTTATGATATGCTGAAAATAATAGGCAAGAAGTTGGTTGTAACAGTAGATGTGATTAGTGACACAAATTCAATTTAAGGCCATTTCTTAAGATAATCTACCAAGGCAGTAGAATAGCTACTATGCCAGTGCATAACCAAATGGGCCTGAAGTAACAATCAAAAAGCTTTTCTAATGATTATTAAAGTGTAGGACTCATTTGTGATGATAGCATATGAATTACTGCTTTTTTAGTTTAAGACTGGCTTCAAGTTTGAACCAGCTTTAACTTGAGCATTCAGTTCCAGCCACTAGCAGGGATCTCATAGCTACTGTTTTGTTCTAACAGTCATTGATGTTCATCATGAGCCAACTGTATTCATTGGAATAAATCAGTGAATGACCCTTGTCACAGACATCTTGTAAGGAAAGTTCATTTTGTAGTATAACATGCAGCAGCAGAAATGAATCAAGATGTTTGGAATTGTTAGGCCATTTTGTTATGGGGAAATCACATAATTTTCTGATGAATCAGATGTGTTAAATTGTCGTTCTAAATTGCTCTCCTGCACTGTAGTAAGTATGCTTATAATCTGTGCAAGTACTCTATATCATCATTTATCTGGGCATCTGTAGAGATAAGGGCAGATGAGATAAGCAGTCAGCCATCACATTTTCAGTTGCTGGTCTGTACTCTATGTCATACATAAATGAAAGTATTCTCACTGATCATCAGGCAATTTGCATTCCTGCTCATCTGAATCCTTTTATAGCTAACAGTGTCATCAAAGAGCTATGATCTGTATGAAGCTTGAATCTATGTACCCAAAGATAGTTTCTTCATTTTCCCAAAGCCCATAAACAATACAGTGGTTCTTTTTCACAGGTGGGATGCTTTCTCTTAACTGCTTCTTCTTAAGTGTTCTTGATATAAATGTTCTTGGTTTGTCCTCATGGATTTGAGAACAAATCTGTTGTCTTATCATCCACTGTCATAACTGTAGGCAACACGGAATCAAACGGTAAGGCCTATCTGTTCACAGTTAAGTCCTTGATCAATCTGAAGTTTGTTTGTGTCTCAGCTATCCAAAGACAGGTTGAAGGTTTCTTGAAATAACTCTGTCAACAGTTAAACATATTAAAACGTACATAGGAAATAACTTCAATTGAATACTATATTGTAAGACCTGAGAATGTAAAGCTTATTATTTGTGGCGGGGTGTGGCCATGATAAATAATTTCAGTCTACCTGTAAAAATGATGGGCCTAAGAAAATCAGCTCTCTGACTGAAACAACCTTTGGTGAAGTTCAAATGCAGTCTTTTAGTGTTGTGGCTCTGCAGTATGAACTATGCATCAGGAATGTTTCCAAACTCAGTAACATCCAGATGAAACTGGACTTGGGGATGGTTATTGAAAATTCTGGGCATCATTCATTCAAAAAGCACTTGATGCTGAAGCAAGGTTCTATAGCACACACTTATAACAGAAAAATCCATCACATGTAATAAATGCAGGGACATTTCTGCTGCCTCCTGCAGCATGACTTGTTGATGCACAGTCTTGCAAACCAAAAGTAGAAAATATCTTGACATTTTGGGCTTCTGTAACTACTTCTGTGTGTGGCTTTCAGTCACCACTCTAGCTAACCTGGTTCATATAGAATGATTGAAGGGTGTCAGATTTCAGCATGGATTTAAAGTGTAAGTGTTCTTACTTGTGAAAACTGCAACTTTTAAAAGCCTTGTAACTGGGCTGAAACGGGGTAGGTTTATTTATGGATGGTAGCAGACATATCCCTTGTACAACTGTCACTTTCTTGCCAAATTTCTATATCCTATAAATGAAAATTTGAAAAAGGGGAATGTTAGTCTGTTACAAAAAGGCTCAGAAATGTTTAATATGGTCCAAGCAATCTATTTTCACCTGGGCTTGCTTTTAAGGGGGAATATATGACCCATTTAAACTAAAAAATTATGATCATAATCATCACATCTGGAACGGGGAATGTCTGAAATTTGGCATAGATATATGAAGCTGAATTCAGGCTCTGTGATGGAAAGGGGGCAGGGGTTAAGCTTAATAAAAAGTAGAGTTCAGCTATTTACAATAATGAGTCTCTAGTCTTCTAAATTATGCCTTCTGGTGTTTAATGTTTGATATTAAAAAAGCAAACAAAATTCACTTCTCCCCCCCCCACTAAATCAAAAAATGAACCCAAAGAAACCTTCTAAATTAACAATTAGTAAATAGCATGTCAGCTTATGTTTTCAGTAAAAGTATAACCTTAATTATAGACTTATACACCATTATATCTTCTAAATAATCTGATAGCTTTTATTAAGATAATGAACTGAAACAAACCCTTTAATTATAGGTCAAATTGCCAGTACTTGGGGTCAAAAGTCATAGATGCAAAATAAAAGTGTTTCTGCAAGTCAGTTCACTTTGCCAATTCTAAATATATGCTTTAAATCTGTTATCTTTAATAATCTGTCTTTTTATGGCTAACCAACAATTACTAAATCTAAACACGCTCTATATTGTCTCACAGATGCAAAAGGGTTTATTTTACTTTTTAAATGTGTATATGTGTTGCCTGGGTTAATGGAATTATTAGTACTGGATTAGTATTCCTCCCATTTAAATGACTGCATTTTAACTGCAGGCTTGTAATATGTTACTGTTGTACAGTGAATTGATTTTTATAGAACAGTTTCACTCACTTGAAAAATGTCTAGCCTTTTAATGAATGTGAATTACAGTACAATTAGATTCAATTTTCAAATAATCCATTTTAACTGTGCAGCATTAGTATGTCACTATCCGTTACAGAACATTTTAAGAAGTAGTTTTAATTATTTGGAAAAAATATATTTTACATGCCAGTGAACATATCTTATAATTAAAAGTAATATCCATATTTAAATAATGATGTAATTGCATTGTATATAATTTAAATTTTACTCAAGTAAATTAATTCTTTGCCCCTTGCAGTCCTACAGTAGTTCCAGTTGAGAAAACTATTGTTACTACTCTCCTGAATTTATTTTATGTATTTTTATGGTATATAGTGTGTCCATGAAATTTTCAGCCCTCTTTAATGCAATTTCCTATTCCCAATAAAGAATGGATTGACCACTGCCACAAGCAGAATACTAGATCAGCATCGTGACTATATATTAAAGAATTTGGGGTCAAAATAGATGCTTTTTTCCCCTATAACTTCTGGTGTAACTTACTATTTTTCACACAATAATTACATGGCACCAGTCCTTGTATTATTTCTGTACAGCTATGGGAGAACTACTCCTTTGGTTGTACTCAAAAGACTGGAAACTGACTGTGCTTAAGGGTCTTGATACATAACCCAACTTCTGTTTCTGGAGCACATTGACAACCACTGAGCAAGCTGCAGCAGAAAGTAGGAATTGCTCCTTCTCTTCTGTGACCAAGGAACTGAGTGAAATCGAGTCGTGGGCTGCTTTGACAACTGGCCAGGAGGGAATAGCTAACTCTGCCTCCATGGTCATTGAAAAGGGTAGTATTCAAATATTTTCCCCTCCAATGCTGGGATTATCATCTGCTGCATAAGGAAATTTGAGGTGCATCAGTTAGAGTCAGTTCTCTCCTGAACTGCAAATGAGCAATTGTTTTTTATCAGATAAGTCCTCGCCAGTTTTACTAGTCAATTTTCACCACTGGGATGCAAGTTTTATCATTTTATCTTCTTTGATAGAACAAAGGCTTTCAGATTACATTTAAAAAGTTATAAAGTACTCAAAGTATAGATTTATCCATTTATTGTTGCATCAGATAACCATAAAACCATATGGTGTGCTGTGGAAAATTTGACAATTACGAAATAGATCCTAATATATATGTTGAAAGAAGGGCAGCTGCCAGACATGGTGTCAGCCTGTCTTTAATGTGTATTTTCATGCAGCACTTTTGATATTTCTTTGTAAACTGGTTTTCCAAAGTTAATAGACTTGACATTTTTTTGTCACCTCTGAGGAAATCTTAGGTGTGTCCTCAGACTTCTCCCTTCATCCATCAAGAACTTGTCCACTGTTCTGTAACTGTAAATTGCTCAGTCATCCAGAGGATTTTTTGTTTTGCTTTGTTTTCATCCTGACTGGCTATGGATGAAATAAAGAACTGTCCATAGCTAAACCTACACAGCAAAAAGGACATATATAGATTTCACACACAGGAAAGGTCTTTAGCGTCACACTTAACTGTTTGAAAGATAAAACATCTATTTATAACAGTTGTCTAGAGGTATCCTTCAGCATAAAATCAGAGCTGGGCTCAAGCACGTGCATATTTAAATAATCTCTTTTGAAGTGGAGAAAAAAATATTGATTTTAATATATAACAATAACATCAATAACATACGATTACATTTTGCTGCTCCAGATCCCCCCCCTGCTGGCTTATTCCTACTTCAACTGAATGTAAGTTGGAAGTTCACTCTCAATATTGGGCTTTGTGGAATCCAGTTGATGGAACTGGAATAATTCCATTCACTTCTCAGTTCCTATCTTTATTTTATTGTAGAATATATATCCCCACAATTATGCCATCCAGACTTACAGATCACAAACTTGATCTATATCATAAATATAACTGATATGATAACTTGATAGATAAGAGGACATACTCGTTCTTTTTTAGCTCAGCTCTTATCTTACCAATTTTAAGTCCCACCCTACCTATTTCTTAGCTCTAATCCAACAACAGTAATTTTAAGAAAATGCTATGCTCTTCTGGTGAAATAAAAATATAGGATAGAGCAGACAGAGAAGCCCATATTCAATACCCTTTAAAAGCAAAATAAGTGTACGTATCTTATGGGTATACAGAGGTTTGACTAAGAAGAAAGAGTGCAATGTTGTAGAACCCTCTCCTTTTTCTATTTCCTGATTTTCAAAAATTTGAGTCCACTGATATTTAATACCCTGGCATAGTAGAAAATACTACTGGTGACCTTAACCTTACTTACCATTGACTATATTGTTAACTACACAGTGTAGCCCAGTAAGAATGACTTCTGCCCTTCCTGGTAAAGAGACCATGGACTGTGCGGGCGCTGCGCGGGCGCTGAGCGCGGCGGCTCGGGGCTGGCGCGGGCTCCCTCCCCGCGGCCG